>NC_056738.1:72724229-72794229 GCF_019279795.1 Protopterus annectens
AAAACCCAAAGCTCATTCTATAAGGGCAGTAGCTACCTCTATAGCCTTTGTGAATAGAGTTACAATTGATATTTGTGCTGCAATGTCTTGGTCCACGGTTTACACCTTTGTGTCTCATTATAATATGGATGTACAATCTAGATCACCCATATCCTTTGATTCCACCATCCTCAAGAATGAAGGTTGAATCTGGCCAAAACAGGCAACATTGGATATAAAAATGATGTACTTACCATAATGATAGATCTTGTTGCCTTGTTTTCCTCTGGTTCAATATCTCTCCATCCTTCCCTCTTCCAGTATTCTCATTGACAGCTTCTGGTGATAGGGTAGACCTTGCATGAGACCCTGCCTGTTATCAGCTCTCTAAGCTGTTGTCTTTATGACTTTAATGTTTGTATTCAGTACTGTTATGGTTTTTCTCTCTTCTAATTTCTCCAAGTCTTTTTAGTTTCTAATACCATGATGAGAGTGGACCCCATTCCCAAGTCAAAGTGTGATTAAAGTTTACGAGATTAGGATTGTTTCAGTCTTTGATGTTAACCAGAAGTGCTCTTCGCAGCACCCACAATGTGCCCAGTAACAACAACTCCTGCAATTCATATAGAGTTACATGTATTGGTAACATATTTAAGTATGATTGTAAATTCATTTTTATAAGATCCATTGCACCTACTACTACTGGAACTGTCTGGGTGTCTTTCTTCCACATTGCCCTAATTTCTGCCTGCAAATCCTGATATTTTATGACTTTCTCTGTATGTAAGACACTGAAGTCACTGAGTGTAGCAGTTTCAGTGATCAGTGCTACTTCTGTCTTCTTTTCATGGGGTACTATATCTGGTTTTCTCTTCAATTATTTTTTGAACTGCTGGTAATGAATGATCCCATGTGATATAAACTTCATAATTTTCTGTGATGCTTTGTGTCTCGTGTTTCCAGTGTTCTGTAAAGATGTATAAATGATATATCTCTTTCTGAAGTACAAGGTGGAGTGGAGGGAATCATGGGTAATAGAGGAGTGTAAGCCTTGGATCCGAAGCTTCAAAAAAAGTACTAAGTCTGGATCCAACAACCCAAAGGTTGAACTGGACAAAAATAAGACAACATAGATCTCTCATTGTGGTAAGTATGTAACTTTTGTTTGTCTCTTTTGACCAGTCTGGGCTTCAAAATAAATGTTGCAAAATCCTCCTTGACTCCATCTCATAGGATTGTTTTTGCATTCTAGATACTTCACTTCAGAAGGCCTTTCTGAAATAAGTTTTTTTTTAATCTGGAAATTTCCCTGAGCTGCTCCAATCAGTCTCAGACTTCTGCAAGAGAATTTCTCAGGATCCTAAGGTTCATGGCTTCTATGATTCCCATGACTCCTTTAGTCAGGTTACATATGAGAAAGATGCAGTAGTTTATTTAAAAAAAAAAAAAAAAAACACGTGGACCCAACATTTACATTCCCCGGAGTATCAAATTCCAGTTTTGGATCTTTTTAAAAATGGAACCGCATTAGTAGAAATGCCAAATTCAGCTGAACTCAGGTCTCTCTTTCTTTCCTTAGACCCCCTCCAACCAATCTCTCACCACAGATGCAGTGTCCACGGGGGGTAATAAGGTGCAAAGTCTGTGGAGTCATCAGACTGACCAAAGCACATCAGTATAAAGGAGATACTGGCTGTGATCAAAAACTTAAAATCCTTTATTGCATGTGGTCACAAGAACCTCTGCAAGTGATTGTGGACAACACCACAGTTATGTGGTATATAAAAAAGCAGGGAGGTATAAGGTTATATCCCCTGTGCAAGATGGCTACAATAGCTTGGGAGGTTGCTGTACAGCATTCTTTAACCCTCCAAGTGTCTCACATTCCATCAGATCAAAATACAGTGGGAAACAAGCTGAGATGGACCAGAACATACCCTCATGAATGGAAATTGAATGAAGGGATCTTCCAGGAACTGATCCAGTTGGGGAGGGGGACACCTCAATTAGATCTATTCACCGTCTTTCAAACAAATTCTGCACCAGGGCTCCTTGCAAGCAAGCCTGGAAAAAAGATGCATTTTCATTCCTGTGGACGGGAATGTTATTTTATGCTTTTCCACCCTTTCCATGGATATCCTTGGTAATGCTGAAGATTCAGAAGAATTTCCCAAAAGTGATTGTGGTGACTCCCTTTTGGTCCAGGCAGCATTGATTTTTCCTTCATATGAAATTGGCCAAAGGCAGTTATCACAATCTTTCCTGACAGGCTTGGCTGTACTGACACAAGACATGTAGTTTGTATACTCCAGTCTCAATTAACTTCGACTAACTGCCTGGATTATTTCAATGGTGATACCTTTTAGGCACTTCATGAGGGTGTGTAGCTGGTACTAAACAGACAGGAAAAACTGCTACTAGAAAATGCAATATTGGCAAGTGGAAGTGATTTTCTAGTCGGTGCCTGGGCAAGTGCCTGGCTAGGACCCATCAGGGATTTTGTATGTGCTTTTTATGTGCTCAGATATTTGTGAGTTACTTTCCTCTGGCCTCTTATTCCCTTATAAAAGTTCATCTTGTGGCTATTTCAGCATATCTACCCATGGATCATCCTCTTTCTTTGTTTGAAGTAAGACATTTTCTGAAAAGAGTTTTATGCCCAAGACCTCCTCGTAATCGGGTTGCTCCTCCTTGGGCTTTCAACTTTGTTCTGCAAAAAGTTGACTGTGTCATCTTTTGAACTTGATCATCAGGCTGATTTAAGGTTCCTGACTTGGAAAAATGTTCTTGTCATTTCTGACATCTGCAAGAAGAGTATTTGAGTTGCAACCTCTCTTGGCAGGAGAACCTTACATCCTTTTCCACTGTGGTAGAATGACATTAAGAATAAACCCCTCTTATACGCAAAGTTGTTTCAGAGCTTATTTTGAATCAAGCCATCAGTCTCTCTGTTTTCTACCAAGAACCTAAACCAGAGAGAAAGGATCCTGCATACTCTGGACTTGCACAGGCAGCTCAAGTACTATCTTGATAGAACTAAGTCCTTTAGAAAAGCTGATCAGCTGTTTATTTCTTATCATGCGACAAAAGAAGGGACATCATCTGTCTAAACAGACAGTTTCCAAGTGGTTGTCCTGAACTACTTTGTTTTTCCCACCATGGCAAAACTATTCCAGGCAATATTAAGGCATGTTCTACTAGAGCCTTGTCTTTGATGGCATATTGGAAAGGGGTGGACTAAGCATTCTAGAGGCAACTACATATGTGGTCCTCTGTACATACTTTTACAGAGCATTACAAACTGGGTATCTTTTCAGTGTCCATGGTAAGCTTTGTTTGGGCCATTCTTCATGGACTCCTGGATCCATATTTTCCTTCTCCTCCTAGGTTGGATAGGCTTTGGCAATAAACCTATATACAGCAGTGGGAATCATGAACATAGTACAGTTGTGCAAGTTGCACTTACCAGTAACAGTAGATGTTTGAATTCCTCCGTAGCCGCAGCCACCCTCCATCCCATACGCTTGGGATAATACAGTAGGGTTTTTTGTTTTTCTCCTTTGTATGTTTCATTGTTGTTTTTTGGTTCAGGATTCTTAGACACTTTTCTATTTTTCTCTTTGTATAGTCAATAAATAAGGTTGCCACCAGTCCCATATCAGCTGGACACTCACGTTTTTGATCAACAGTCCCATCACCCTCATCAGGAAGCAGAGGGACACAAAAAGTTCCGCTTTTGCTGAATCTCTGAATTGCCGAGAAAAAGCTGCAAGTGCTTCAGGGTTTTTCTCAGCAATTCAGAATTTCAGTTGCGATGTGACCATCCTAGACCTTCTGGCAGAGCTGTTTCCTTTTGGATACTGGTGGTGCAGGTGCAGGGCTCACATGAAGAAGATCCCTACAAAGCCTATAGCTGTGTAGCACTTTCTTATCAGCACTTCTACAGCCATGGGGCTTATTAAATTAAAAAAAAATCTTTTTTTTTTTTTTTTTTTATGCTGGTCAGCAAGCAAGCCACTAAGGAGACCAGTTTGCCAGTAAACAGGCAAGCCAATAAGGCAGCCAGCTTGTCAGCTAACCAGCAAGCCAGTAAGACAGCCAGTTTGCCAGTCAGGCAGCAAACCATTATGGCCAACAAGATGGCCACCTAACAAGGAGGCCATTAGGATGCTCAGCAAGCCAGCCAGCCCAGAGGTTGGGAAGCTAAACAGCTAAATAGTGGAGGTGTTAAGGATGGTGGAAAGTCAGCCAAGTGAAGACCATGATTGTCATGTTCTCCTCTGTAATGGCAAGTACAACTAGCATTTTAGTTATGTAACTTTTAAAGTGGAAATTTATTCTATTTTGTTTTATTTTTTTACTGTTTTTCTTAATGCTCCATTCAGAGGTAAATAGGGTGTATTTTATATTGTAAATAGATTATATAGTGGCTGTTTTGGGATGATTTACAAGAACTAGTCTTTATAGTAAAAGTGTGTGTGTATATAAACAAATATATATGTATTTATATTTATTTATTTTGGGGGGCTATGTTCAGAAGTAAATGTTGTGCTTTTTGTAGTACCTTGTCACATGCTTGGCCACACCCCCATGTCCCACTTTGAAATGCTGCAAAGCTGGTAACCCTAGCAAGAAAGTCTTAAAGAAATCTTCACTCTGTTATTTTCCCTGTGTGGGTGTAGCCATTAATCAGTCAAAATGAAAGTGTGGGGGAGCCAGGGCTTTGTGAAGCTAGCTGGTTGATGTTCTTCGTGTTTCACTGTTGCAGTCATCACACTTGGATTATCTGCCTGCAGGTAGCCCTCAGTCGGCTCGAATACCAGAGTCTTGGGATTTCTGCATTGGATGCTGTTCCTCTTCCATGATATATCAGGTTGTCAGGGGTATAAAGCATGCAGCCGATGCCATTACATCAGTCTTTCTTGCCGAGAAGGAGCCCGAAGCAGAAGCAGTTCGCAAGTGCCGGTCGTCCGCTACCTGAAATTTTCATTTTTCGAGTTTCAAACCTGAAGTCTTCTAAAGCTAAGTACCCCATTGGGGATTCTTTTTTCTTGCTGTAACCGATGTCAGAAAAAATTAACAATTGTCTTGCCTGTGGAAAGCAAATACTTGTCAGAGATTTTCATTCTTACTGCATCATCTGTTTAGGCCCAGACCACGACGTCCCTAGCTGTTGGTTTTGTGGCTTGTTTAATGCCCGAACCATTTGTTGTCGGGCTATTTTTGTAGCTAAATTGTTTCGCTCTTGTTCTGCATGTTCCGAAATGGCTTCGGTAAACCATCCGACTACTGATCTTCCGAAAAAGCGCAAAGACAGAAACAGATCGCATAGGTTAAAAACTGCTGACAACGCTTCCGTTAAGCTTGTCACCAGTCCGCTGGTACTCAGTGAGGCGCCTTTGCAGCCCCTGATGCCCACTTATACAGATTTTCAGGCCTCTGCTGAGACCCATTCAGAGTCCGGTATGACGCAAGATGCTTTTTCGACTATGGAGCTGCGGATGTCTCTACCTTGGATGGGTCTGGACACTGTGCAGACACTGGCTTCTGAGGTTGTATTCTGACCTACTTATATTCATATTAAACAGACAACTCCATTTCCTACTAAAACTACAGAGTTTCTCAGGCCCAGAGTTCGCACTACGCCTAGAAAACTGACATCCAAAGTGCATGCATGCTCATCCTCCCATACCGCAAAAACGAATGCTTAGAATGGCTGAAGATGTTATTACTCTATGCCAAAAGTCAAAGAATTGAATTTCCTTCTGATTCTACTGACCAGGAGTCTGATGATTCTGACCCTTCTGATTACCAGGACATACCCTTATCTACCTATGAGGATTCAGATGCAGAGGAATCCATTCCCTCTGGCTGCCCCTCCACAGCATTTCTCTTTTGGTGAAACCTTGCACACCTTAAGAGAGCATTTCCGCTGGGAATGCCAGGACTATCCTCAGTCCTAAAAGAGACTCGGGGAATTTTTAGATTTGCCTCAGCACAGGCCTCTAGCTATATCCCCTGTCTTGGATAGTGTAGACAATGTCTTCTTGGAGTCCTGTCTTACTCCTGACACCTTTTCACCAGCTCCTAGAAAACCTGACAAGTACTACAGAGTACCTGATTCTCATAAATTTCTCTTTAAGAATCCCACTCTGGATCCAGAGACCATTTCCCAGGGACCTAAAGGCATTAAGGCTACTACAGCCAAAAATCCTACCCCTTCAGACTGAGATTCTAAAGCTTTAGACAGGTGGGGTAAGAAAGTATATACCTCTGCAACTCTTGCCATCAGGGCTTTGAATTGCCACTTTCACATGTTGAAGTACCAGCAACATATTATGGAACTAATTATACAAAAAATGGTGTTGCTTCCAGATTGTGCAGAAAATAAAGATTTACAAGAATTAATGCATTCTGCAAACCAAGTTAGTAAACATACTTTGCAATGTGGGTTTGATGCCTTCGCAGCATCTTGCAGGGCTGCTGTCACTGGGTCTGTACTGAGAAGGCATGCTTGGCTAAAAGAACAAGTCTTGCCTGACCATGTCAAAGCAAAATTACTAGATGCACCATTAAATCAGGAGTGTTTGTTTGGCATAAAAGCAGAAGAAGTTATTAAAAAGATGGAAGAAAAAGCTAAATCTATGCAAATAATCAAAGATTTCTCACAGGTGCAGCCACCTAGATTCAGTAGGCACTGGCCTTCAAAAAACTGGTCCTTTCCAGTCCCTCTCATCCTCCTCAGTCCAAACCCAGGGGAAACAGACCACCAAGACTACAGTCTCAGGGTATGCAGAGATCTAAACAATGGAGTGTTTCCACCTCGAAACCAGGGAGTGGTAAGCCACCCCTTATGGAAAAAGTTCACAATGACTTTCCAGTTATCCTTCCCAGCCATGCCCAAGTACTTGCGCCCCTAGGAGGAAAACTCGCCCTTCATGCAAAAAACTGGATGTCCATTACTCAGGACCGATGGGTTCTAAACATTGTATCCCAGGGATACAGATTCTACTTCCACTCACTGCCAACACCAAGCGGGTTACCAGACCTTCCTCCAAACCAGTGGGCAGAGGCTCAAAAGCAAGTACTTTCCCTTCTCTGTATCAGAGCTATTCAGCCTGTTCCAGTAGAACAAAGGGGACAGGGTTTCTACTCCAGACTGTTCCTGGTGGCCAGAAAATACAGCTCTTGGTGCCCTATCCTGGATCTATCAATTCTCAACACCTTTCTGGTGGTCCCAAAATTCAGAATGCTTACACTGCAACAGCTTCTTCCTATGCTAGCCAAGGATGCCTGGTTAGTCACCCTAGACTTAAAAGAAACTTATCTGCACATCCCCATAAGGGAGTCTTGCAGGAAATATCTAAGTTTCAGGGCAGACTGTATACACTGTCAGTTCTCTGCACTTCCCATTGGCTTATCTACTACGCCCAGAGTATTCACAAAATGCCTGGCTCCAGCCATTGCATACTGCAAGCAGAGAAATATTCAAATCCACCCATACTTGGACGATTGCCTGAGTTAGGCGGACAGTCAGGAATTGCTACTTCAGCACCTGGCATTTGTAAAAAGACTTCTAACATCTTTCGGAGACACCATCAACGAAAAGAAATCACAACTGGTGCCCAGCCAACAAATTATATTCCTGGGAGCAAGCCGGAACACAACTTCCCAGATGGCATTCCTCACGCCAGAAAAGCAGGTCCATCTAACAAAATTATTTCAAAATAATGGCCAATAAAACCCAGCTATCTGCAAGGAAAATACTGTAAGCCCCAGTGTTCATAGCCTCATGCATTCTGCTAATTCCATGTGCAAGACTGCATATGAGGAAACTTCAGTGGTACTTAAAAAGTCTCTGGTGTCAACATTCTCCTGACTTGGAAACAGTGATTCCCATCATACCTTGTCTAAGGGCAGAGTTTCTTTGGTGGGCAGAAGCATGCAACCACAACAAGGGAATTCCTTTCACTCAACCCCTCACTGCCCAAACCTGACAACAGACGCATCAGACTATGCATGGTGGGGGGGGGGCTCACATGGCAAGCAAATGCATTCAAGGCAAATGGAGCCCAGAACAAATTCTCCTGCATATCAATCAAAAAGAGATGCTAGCTGTACAGAATGCTCTGACAGTCTTCAAATACCTTATCCTTCCAGGGCAGCTCCTGATAAAGACAGACACCACCACAGTTTTGTGGTACATAAACAGACAGAGCAGGACTCATTCTTATCCACTCTGCAGGTTAGCCATGGCTCTGTAGAACACAGCCTTGAGCATCCAAGTGCACCTACAAGCTCAATTCCTACCAGGCAAGCAAAATTCACTGGCAGACGACTTAAGCAGAAATCTACTGGACCCTTACGACTGGAAACTGGAGCCCAACTCATTCAAACTTCTGACTCAGAGGTGGGGAACTCCAGAGGTGGACTTTTTTGTCTCCCCCCAAAACCACCAATTGGAACAAATTTTGCACCAGGAACCCTCACAGCAGAACCTGGAAGATAGACACCCTCTCCTTTACATGGGAAAACCTCTCAATTTATGCCTTTCCTCCTCTGCCCCTCCTCTCAAAGGTACTGCTCAAGATCAAACAGGACAGACCAAGGGCAGTCTTTATTGCACCAGACTGGCCACGCCAACACTGGTACCCACTGCTACGCAGTCTGACAGCAGTGCCACCCTGGCACCTACATCAGACACCTTCCCTGCTGTCTCAGCAGGAGGGACAGATTTTGCATCCACAGCTTCAAACCTTAAACCTTGCAGCCTGGCTTATCCAATGAATACACCACAAGCATCCCTCAGCAAACAGGGACTGGACGTCATCCTTGAGGCCAGAAGGCCTAGTACTAGGAAATCCTGTGCTGAAAAATGGAAAAGATATTGTTCTTGGAGTCAATCTCAAGGAAAGGACACAGCTGTGCCCAAAGTACCTCAAATCCTTGATTACCTAGCAGAGCTGCTCCACATAGGCCTATCCTTCTCATCCATTAAGATTCATGCCTCTGCCATCTCAGCTCATTATAATACTGAGCCTCCTCTCTTTTCTCACCCTCTCATCAAGCAGTTCCTGAGAGGAGCTAACAATTTAAAGCCCCCTAGGAGAGCTCCCAGCCCGGCCTGGGACCTTAACTTTGTACTGGAAAAGCTAACACTTCCCTCTTTTGAACCTGCTACTTCCGCAGAGTTAAAACTTCTCTCTTGGAAAACAGCCTTACTTTTAGCTATTACTTCAGCAAGAAGAGTGTCTGAGTTACAGGCACTAATGGTGGTGGAGACCTTCATTATTTTCCATGCTGACAAGGTTTCCCTCAGGACTAACCCTTCCTTTATGCCCAAGGTGGTATCTAGTGTGGCTTTAAACCAATCCTTCCATTTGCCAACCTTTTTCCCTAATCCTCAGAATAGAGGGGAAAGGATCCTGCACTCATTGGATGTGCACAGACAGCTCAGGTTCTACCTTGACAGGACTAATCCTTTCAGAAAATCTGACCAGCTACTAATCAGCTTTGCTACAGGGGCAGAGGGCAAGGCCATTTTGAAGCAAACCATTTCCAAATGGATAGCACACTGCATCCATTTCTGCTACAAGCACCATGGAAAACCTACCCCTCTGGTGATCAGAACTCATTCCACTCAAGCTACTTCAACCTCTGTAGTATTTCTCAGGGGTGGTCCCCATCAGGGACATCCTGGAAGCTGCAACCTGGAGTTCTGTACACACCTTCACCAAGCATTACCACTTACCTATTTTTTCTAAATCCAGAGCTGGACTTGCTACAGCAGTCTTACAAGGCCTGCTAGCCAGCCCCAATACTTCTTGACTGCCTCCACCCTTCCTCAGCTTTGGGAATCAATCCAAGTGTGTTGACTGCAACAGTGAAACATGAAGAACATAGTGCAGTTGTGTACACTTACCATAAATGTAGATGTTCGAGTGTATTCACTGTTGCAGTACTGGTTTCCCTCCCTCCAGCCCCCTGGCTTTCTCTATCCTTTTTTCCTATCCCCTTTATGGTCATCTTTTATCTATTTACTTTTTATTGGAGGTGTTCCACACCATGTAATAGCTTCCTATTTTGGGGGCTCCTGACATCTAGGGCAAGAAAAACTGATGTAATGGTGTCGGCTGCATGTTTTATACCCCTGACGACCTGACGTCATGGAAGAGGCGACAGCGACCGAAGCAGAAATCCCAAGACTCTGGTATTCGGGCCAACTGAGGGCTACCTGCAGGCAGATAACCCAAGTGTGATGTGGCTGCAACAGTGAATACAGTCGAACATCTACATTTATGATAAGTGTACACAACTGTACTATTCCTGGACAGAGAAACAACCCATACAGCCTAAACGCTACTGCATCAGAGAGGAATTCAAACATGTACTGTTAATATGCAAGTACAACTTGCATAACTGTACTTTCCTGTGCTGTAACCCACTGTCAACATTCTATTTATAGTTTGGTAAGCAGTCCCTGGTGGGGTATACAGATCTGTAGTGTATAGCACTCCCTCTTGTTTTCCCTGTTAATAAAACAAATCTACATTCATTATGCTTTTGTACTTCCAGCAACTCAAAAGCCATATTTCTTTGTAATAACATAGCAAACCCCTTCAGTTCCTGATGGCTGTGATGAAAGCCATAGTAATATATATCCAAGATTCCCTAATTTCAAATGCTTTATGTTATTCAAATAAGTTTCTTGCAGTAATGCAGACCAATGCCTAATTTACCGCTGATCAATATTTGCTAAAACATTAACATTCCATTTTAAGAATTTTAACATAATGTGTAGTAGATCACTATTACAGTACCATGCTGTCTGTCTTCACCCCTTAATTTCTAGTAATATAAATGTTTCATTCAGAAACCTTCTCTTGAAACATTTATAAAATTTGCATAAAGCATTTCTTGCATCCTAAACTGTATAGAACTACTTGTATATAAATTCATAAGGAACAAATGTCAAGATTATAGTAACATTCAGCAGTTTTTGTAAGCTTTCAAAAATTGTGGGATGTTTTGGTTGCAATTTCTTCAGTATGTTTCCTATTGTAAGATAATCTGTTTCTAACAGAACAGCGATTCTGGATGAACATATACAGCAGTGGTACCTGTAGCCATGGGTTTGACTCTTCAGCTGCATCATTCAGCCATTACAGACCGCCTTCCAAGTTTGAACTACTGCCATATCTGCATGAAACTTTCAAAATAGCTCACCCCTTCATTTAAAATCTGAGACGTCTGTAATAGTTACAGAAAGGATAAAATTCTGTCACCATCAATGTGAAATAACCTTCAAAAATTGCACATCAATTATTTGTATTTATTAGGATTTTTGGAAACTTTGCATTTCACATTTGGTTATATACTCAGAGCTACACAGAAAGGTGCATTTCTTTGTTAAACGCATTCCACTTTTGCTGACAGCAGTTACTTTCAGTCTAATCTTATAATGTTGCTTTAAATGTTTCCTTGGTTGTTTGAAAGTAGAAATTCATAAATCTGCCCATATAGGCAAGTAGTCCACTCAGTCATCTTTATGACTTTTTTTTGGCTTGTCAGTTTTTATGTTTTTTGTGAACTGCTGCTTCCTTCTACAACGGGGGGGGGGGGGCATCCTCTCCCCGAGCCTGACCTAACCCCATTTAGGAATGTTTCCATGTCTTGAGGAATGAAGATATGATAGGGGCCTGAATGGAGAGGTGATAAAAACAGCAAAGGAGAGTAGTATTGCTGGAACTGAATTCATCCTCAAGTCTTAGTGAGAACCTTCATGAGTGAACCCGTTTTTTTAAAAATCTCACCAAGATGATACTGATGTCTTGGACACAAGTAGGTTGAAAAATTAAAAAAAAAATAGCTGGGTGCACAGGTCACTGTATTGTGCCTAATCCTGGTAGATGTACTGGTACCAGGACTGGAAAAAAAGTGACAGTGTAGAATCCTCAAGACAAGGAAAATTCCTACAGTGGGGGTTAGGTCATGCTCAGGGGGAGAATGGCCCCCTCTTGTAAAAGAAATTAGTAGTCCAAAAGAGCCATAGAGTGGACTGTTGAGGATAAGAAAGAAATTATGTATTGTTGCTATTATGCAAGAAGCCCTGAATTTCCAGATAGAAGATATTCATAAAGGATGAGAGAAATTAGAGGAAAGTAAATATTTGCACAAGAAAAACTGTCAAAAGCTTCAAATGAAAATTTGTGTTAACACAGTAGATTCTTGAAAAAATATTATATAGACCAAGAAATCTTGGGATGTTTGGAAAAAAAAGGTGACTGAGGAAGTATGAAAGTATAAAGAACAAAACCTAGAGATTTTATAGGTACATTGGTAGGTGCTAGGCTATTGGCCCTAGGGCCTATACAAGCCTAGCCATAACGATTCCCTGGCTATTGCTTCCCACAAATATTTACTTTCCTTTTTTCCTCTTTTGAAAGGTATAAAAAGAAACATTTGAAAGGTATAAAAAAGAAACATGGACATGGGAAAGAGAGAGAGATCTAATATGGTGCATTATTTATGCAAAGGAGAAATCCAAACTAATTAATAGAAAAAAAGCAGCTCCAAAGATATTTGAACAGAAATTACAGGCAAAGGCACCCAGATAAGGAACAATTCTACAATACAGAAATTAAGATTACATGGGGGAACTCAAAACAGAAGAGAAGTAAAGCTGAAGTTATGGAATACATGTGAAGTGAAGCATTTATTGTAGAAAGTTTTAACATAGGTTATGTCACAGCATGATGGAATAATGAGCCCCAAAGTAAGGAGAACATGTGGAATGGGAAACATCTGAAGAAGAAATGTGGACATGAGAAAGAAAAGGAGTTTAATAAGGTGCAATATTTATGCAAAGGAGAAAACAAAACTAACCAGTAGAAAAAAAAAGCACCAAAGATTTGAAGAGAAATACAGGCAACAGTATCTGGATATGTAAAATTGTAGAATACAGAAAACAATAAAACAAAAGGGGAAGTAGAAAAGAGAATTAGTATCGGAGAAGTTAACAAAATTGAAACTGAAGTTATGGATTACCTACAAAGTGAAGGATTTAGTGTAGAAAATCCAACCAGCATGATGGAACAGTGAGTCTCTAATTTAAGGAGAAACAGGTGGAATGGGGGAAGCATCTGGTCAGTTTCTACATGAAGATACTCTCAAGCTTTCAGTAGGAAACCAGTGCAAAAGTTCATTTGGAGTTTTACAGCAAGGGAAGGTGCAGGAAACTGATAAAATCTGACGCAGTCACTGTTGTGGAGTGATAGATCGGTGAGTTCCCATATGAAAGACCAACAGATGACACAGAATGCAGCTGAAGAGAATGTCACAGGAAGATGTTCTGGAACTTTCTGTAGAATGCCCACAGGAAGGGTCTATGTTAAATGTTTGAACATCCAAAATGTCGAACATTACATGGTCAAGACCAAATGTTCGACAGTTGGATGTTTAAATATCAAATAAAAAAAACTAAAAAAAGAAAAAAAACACTTTAACAGCGTAGGCAGGGGGCATGCCCCCCTGCACCCCTCACATCCCCTTATATATACCAACTCTGAGACTGCACTTCAGTGCAGGAAAGGGAAATTCTCCCTATCTGCACCATACGGCACCGTTGAAAGTCAATCTTCAAACACTTTCGTTTGGTCTCGTTGTAACGTTTGAAATTTTGAGCGTTCGAAGATTTGTCATAGACCCCACTGGAAGCAGAGAATAACGTGCCCTCAGTTTAGAAGAAAAAGATCTAAGGGAAGAGTTGCTTGATTTAATAGAGATGAACAGATATATTAAGACTGATGAAAGGAATAAGTTATAGAAAGTCAGTAAGACTCAAAATGTTAGAAATCTCATAAAAAAAAAAATGAGCACAGTAATCAAGACTACTAACATAAATTCATCTGATGTGACAGAAATAAATAAGATATGTTACTGTGCTGCTAAATTAATAACAGATAGTCTTACCACAGAAATACAGGGCGATGAGGGAGGAAATCAAATCAAATGCCATCATGGAAGTATCGAACAGAGAAAACTGTAAAGCAGTTAAGACAAGAAGTGTCACTGTTAGAAAAGCATAGAAGAGGGAACAGATAAACAAAAATACTTAAAAAGATAGACGTGATAAAAGCAACTGTCAGTATTAGCACAGACCAGGATCTGTCATACTCTGTTACAAATAATAAACTAAAAGATATCAGCACAGTTAGAAAACTTAAAAGATATGCAGATAAATGTAAAGGAAAAATGCAAAATCAGTGCTGGTGGAAATTGGGCTACTGTTGGCCGAAGGAGAAGAGGATGGGGGAAGGCATGCCCGAAGGCAGGAAGAGAGGAGGAAGGTTAGGAGTGTAGTAGTGAGGGTAGGAACTTTGAATGTTGGCAGTATGACTGGTATAGGGAAAGAGCTAGTTGATATGATGGAGAGAAGGAAGGTTGATATATTGTGCGTGCAAGAGACCAGATGGAAGGGAAGTAAGGCCAGGTCTATAGGAGGCAGGTTCAAATTGTTCTATCATGGTGTGGATGGCAGGAGAAATGGGGTATGCCAAGAGTGTTTTGGAGGTGAAGAGAGTGTCTGATAGAGTGATGTTTATGAAGCTTGAAATTGATGGTGTAATGATGAATGTTAATGCATATGCTCCACAAGTTGGGTGTGCGATGGATGAGAAAGAAACATTTTGGAGTGAGTTGGATGAAGTGGTGGTGAGTGTACCCAAGGGTGAGAGACTAGTGATTGGAGTGGACCTCAATGAGCATGTTGGTGAAATGAACAGAGGGGATGAAGAAGTGATGGGTAGGTATGGTGTTAAGGAGAGGAATGCAGAAGGTCTGATGATTGTGGATTTTGCGAAAAGAATGGGCATGGCTGTGGTGAATACATATTTTAAGAAGAGGGAGAAGCATAGGGTGATGTACAAGAGTGGAGGAAGATGCACACAGGTTGATTATATCCTATGTAGGAGGGCCAGTCTGAAGGAGATTGGAGACTGTAAAGTGGTGACAGGGGAAAGTGTAGGCAAGCAGCATAGAATGGTGGTCTGTAGGATGACGTTGGTGATCAAGAAGAGGAGGAGGAGTGTGAAAGCAGTGCCAAGGATTAAATGGTGGTAGTTAAAAAAGGGTGATTGTGAGGTGGAGTTCAGGGAAGAGTTAAGACAGGCACTGGGAGGCAGTGAAGAGTTACCGAATAGCTGGGTAACTACAGCAGAGCTAGTAAGGGAGACTGCTAGAAAGGTGCTTGGTGTGACATCTGGACAGAGGAAGGAGGACAAGGAGACCTGGTGGTGGAATGAGGAAGTATAGGAGAGTATACAGAGGAAGAGGCTGGCGAAGAAGTGGGATTGTCAAAGAGATGAAGAAAGTAGACATGAGCATGAGGAGATGAGACGCATAGCAAAGAGAGAGGTGACGAAGGCTAAGGATAAGGCATATGGAGACTTGTGTGAGAGATTGAACACTAAAGAAGGAGAAATGGACCTGTACCAATTGGCTAGACAGAGGGACAGAGCTGGGAAAGATGTGCAGCAGGTACGGGTGATAAAGGATAGTGAGGGAGACTTACTCACAAGTGAGGAGAGTGTGTTGAGTAGATGGAAAGAGTACTTTGAATGGCTGATGAATGAAGAGAATGAGAGAGAGAGAAGGTTGGATGATGTGGGGATAGTGAATCAGGAAGTGAAACAGATTAGCAAGGAGGAAGTAAGGACAGCTATGAAGAAGATGAAGAATGGAAAGGCTGTTGGCCCAGATGACATACCAGTGGAAGCATGGAGGTGCTTAGGTGAAATGGCAGTGGAATTTTTAACCAGATTGTTTAATGAAATTTTGGAAAGTCGGAGGATGCCTGAGGAGTGGAGAAAAAGTGTTTTGGTACCTATCTTTAAGAATAAGGGTGATGTGCAGAGCTGCACTAACTACAGAGGGCTAACATTGATTAGTCACAGCTTGAAGTTATAGGAAAGAGTCGTGGAAGCTAGGTTAAGAAGGGAGGTGATGATTAGTGATCAGCAGTATGGTTTCATGCCAGGAAAGAGCACTACAGATGCAATATTTGCTCTGACAGTGTTGTTGGAGAAATACAGAGAAGGTCAGAAGGAGTTGCATTGTGTCTTTGTGGACTTAGAAAAAGCATATGACAGGGTGCCTAGAGAGGAGTTGTGGTATTTTATGAGGAAGTCGGGAATGGCAGAGAAGTATGTAAGAGTGGTACAGGATATGTACGAGGGTAGTGTGACATTGGTGAGGACTGCGGTGGGAGTGACAGATACATTTAAGGTGGAATTGGGATTACATCAAGGATCAGCTCTGAGCCCTTTCTTATTTGCAGTGGTGATGGACAGGTTGACAGATGAGATCAGACAGGAGGCCCCGTGGACTATGATGTTTGCAGATGACATTGTGATATGTAGTGAGAGTAGGGACCAGGTTGAGGAGACCCTGGAGAGGTGGAGATATGCTTTAGAGAGGAGAGGAATGAAGGTCAGCAGGGCTAAAACAGAATATATGTGTGTAAATGTGAGGGAGGGTAGAGGAATGGTGAGGATGCAGGGAGTAGAGTTGGTAAATGTGGATGAGTTTAAGTACTTGGGATCAACAGTTCATAGTAATGGTGAGTGTGGAAGAGAGGTGAAGAAGAGAGTACAGGCAGGATGGAATGGGTGGAGAAGAGTGTCAGGAGTGATTTGTGGCAGACTGGTACCAGTAAGAGTGAAAGGGAAGGTCTACAAGAGGGTAGTGAGACCAGCTATGTTATATGGGTTGGAGACAGTGGCATTGACGAAAAGGCAGGAGTCAGAGCTGGATGTGGCAGAGTTAAAGATGTTAAGATTTGCACTGGGTGTGACTAGGATGGACAGGATTAGGAGTCAGTATATTAGAGGGTCAGCTCAGGTTGTACAGTTTGGAGACAAAACAAGAGAGGCGAGATTGCGTTGGTTTGGACATGTGCTGAGGAGGGATGTCGGGTATATTGGGAAAAGGATGCTAAGGATGGAGCTGCCAGGTAAGAGGAAAAGAGGAAGGCCTAAGATAAGGTTTATGGATGTGGTGAGAGAGGACTTGCAGGCGATTGGTGTGAAAGAGCATGATGCAGAGGACAGGAAGAAATGGAAACAGATGATCCGCTGTGGCGACTCTTAACGGGAACAGCCGAAAGAAGATGATGATGATGACCCAAAAAAGTTTTATAGAGAATTGGGAAAGAAATTAAAAGGAATAGAAACACCACCAAAAAAAAGAAGAAATAGACACATTTTGGAGAAATATCTATGAAGAACCTGTGGAACTTATAACAAAGATGCCGAATGGATAGAAGAAGTAAGAGAAAGAATAAGAAGTTCAAATGTACAGGATATGAAATGGAATGAAGTAACGGACAGAGAAATTGAAAGAAAATTAAAAGCTCCTAACTGGAAAACCCCAGGCCCAGATGCAATACCTAACTTTTTGCTAAAAGTATTGACATCTTTACATGAAGATTTAGCCGCGAGTAAGAACTACTAAAATACTCACTCCAAACATACACTAACCTGGTTAACAACCAGAAGAACGATACTCCTCAAGAGTAAACCTGCAAGCTATCCTAAAAACTGTAGACTAATAACTTGCCCTCCTACGATGCATAAACTGTATACTGGAATAGAAGCTGAAAAAGTCATTTAGAAGTCATTTAGAAGAAAACTCAATCATGGCAATAGATCTAAAGGGTAACAAAAGAAAGGTCATAAGGAACAAAGGATCATTTGTTAGTCATAATGGAGAATTGCAAAAAGGGGAAAAGTCTAAGTATGGCATGGATAGATTACAAAAAAAAAAATTGACAGCATACCACATTCATGGATAAAGGAATGCTTACAGCTGTATAAGATACACCCTGCGTTGGTCAGTTACATTACAGTGATCATGAAATAGTGACAAAAAAACTTTGCAGCTAAGACATGATAAAGGATAAATGATTATCCCAGGAATAAAAATTCAAAGGGGGTTATTCCAGGGTGACTTTTTGTCACCGCTGCTCTTTTGCCTTGCCCTTAACCCATTAAGTTGTCTACTTAAATTAAGTTGTGGTTACACTTTGGCTGCCAGACAACAGCAAAGTATAAAGGCTTCTCATCATCTTTTTGTGGATGATTTAAAATTGTATAGTTCATAAAATGAGGAGCTGAAAGAACAACTGGAAGTGGCCATAACTTTCTCAGATGATATAAGAATGTCATTTGTTCTTGATAAATGTGCAGAAGCAACATTTAAAGCATGAAAGCTGCAGCAGCAAGAAAATATCAGTGTGGGACAGGAATGTGATATAAAGGAACTTGAGCAGGAGGCAATGTATAAATATATGGGAGTTGATGACCCTGACCCCCTTGTGCAAAAATGGGGTTGTGGATGGATGGATGATGAAGGCTCAACAACAAAACATGAACAAATGCAACAAAACTCAGTAAGGAATATTTTAGAAGACCAGAATTAATACTGAAAACAGTCTTGACATCTAGGAATAAATTCTAAGATGTAAACCAATTTGCTCTTCCGACTTAAAAGTTTTGGGGTGATTGACTGGCCCCAAAAGGTATTGGACCAGTTGGACAGGTGAAGAAATAAATTGCTAAACAATTACCAAATGATGTATAAAAATCATTGTATACCAAAATTATATATTCCTTGTTCTGAAGGCAGTAATGGGCCTCTTGGAATTGATTACTTGTAGAAATGTCGGTGTAGGGCTGCATACATATCTGCTGACCTCACCAGATCCAAGTATAGTAAAAGTTTTGAAACATGAAAAGAACAAATTAAAGATGATTTCCCTGCTTAGTTTAGCAGAAGCATATTGGTGTTAAGTAGGAATGGAAACGAAACCATAAGTAGACAAAAATCAGGCAGCAACTGAATGTGCCAAAAACGAAAGAATATAAGAAGGAACAGATGAGAAGACAAGAAATGCGGAGACGGGGTTGAGAGAGAAAGGGGTTGTGTTGCATGTGTAGTGAATGGCGTGAGGGTGGTTATGGCTTTGTGAAGGTTGGATTAAGTTTTTGAATAGATGCAATGAAGTGGGTATTAAGTAAGGTGGCAGTTTCTAAAGGAGAATTATTAGGGTAGGGGTTGGGGTGGTAGGTTGATTTGAATTTAAGATTTTATTGATGGCATGCCAGAATTTTTTAGGGTTAGACTTTTGGGAGAACTGGGGATTATAGAAGTAAGTTTTCTTGCCTTTGTTAATTGCTGTTTTTGCTAGATTTCTTAGTTCTTTATATTTTTGTAGGAATATTGCCGATTTATTTTTTCCCCAATTTTTGACTTTCTTTCATGAGAGATGGGGTGTTTTTGGTGAGCCAAGGTGAGCAGTTGGCTTTGATTCTCACATCTCTAAGAGGAGCTAAAGATTCAAGCATATCAAGAAAAATGTAATTAAAGTGCAGAACAGCTTCATTAAGAGGGAGGTACTTAAGGAAGCTCCAGTTTTTGGAAGTGAGCCTGTTATTGAAGGTTTCAGGATTGAAAGAAGAAAGCTTTGTCACACTTTCTAAAATGGTGGAGTTTAGGTATTTGGGACGAGTAATGTTGGACTTGGATAAGGAGGTCATCACTTCGGGAGTTGGGCAGGGCTCTGGGATCATGATATAGGGTGGGGTCAGAGGTAAGACTCCAGTCTAAGGGGAGAGTTGGGAGGGAGGCGTAATGGTGAAGGTGTTTGCTTTACAAACACAAGGTGCAGGGTTTGAGTCTCACAAGGGGTAATTGGCTAGGCTTACAATGGCTCACAAGGGCAGTTAGCCTAGTACTAATCTATGAACCTTGGGTATTGTTGCTGTTGAAGCGGGTAGGAGTTGTGATAAGTTGATGGAAACTGTGTAGATTAATTTGAAGAGAGGGAGAGGATAGTTTTTGCCAGTCGATATTTACGTCATCTAGTAGTAAAGTCTTATAAGGGATATTAATAGAAATCCATGCTAGAATAGATCCGAGGATGGGAGTGTTGTTTTCCAGGTGGGATATAAACTAAATGATTCAACAAACTAATAAAAAATAAAACATGGAAAAAGCACCACGCTAGGAAACAAAAACTGTATGTTAGCACTTTCGTTTACTAAAAATATGTAAACTTCTTCAGACAATTCACAAACAAAAAGTCAACCCTTAAATACTTTAAAAAAACATGACATCATTTCCTGAAACATCATCTTGGGTCAGCCATTATAACAGAATCTTGCAATCTTGACTAAACTATTCTGTATTACTTCCTTTCCAATTCACTGCAAATGTTGCATTTTGCCTTTGTATAACACTCTTCTCTGAAATACAGGTAGAGTCTTCTTTGCAGAAGTTATCGTCTGGGAGGAGCCTTCTCCTCTGCCATGAAGCAGTGGACTAAGTTTAGCTTCTGTATCTTTAGAAGCATAAAATTTGACTGTTCTCCCAGGAAGGTTCACTGTGAAGCAGGCTTGGATATGTCAGATTAAAGTTCTCTCTTTGCACAGCTTCACTTCATTATACAAAGCTACTCACTCTTGCCATGTTTTAGCTTGTATAGTCATGATCACACCACATTGTTGTTATGACAACCTTTTCCTTTTTTAGGAACATGCAGTTTTGACAAACTCTTCAAGTTCATCGGTGTGGATGCAGATTGAGGGATTTAGGAGAGTTCACCCAGAGTGATTGTGGAAGAAAAAACATATGGACTATCTCAATTCCTGTCTTTTCTTTTCGTGTACCACTTAATTTCTCCAACATTATGTTCTACAACCACCACAGAATTCACCCATTTCACTGTTTTAAAGCTATTTGTACTGCTTGTTCTCATTTTCTCACAGAGCAGTGTTTAAATAACTGATCTTTTAGCTGTTTAAAACACTCTTGAGCCTCCTTGCTGATTTTCTGCTGTTTTTAATGTTTTAGTGTCTCACTGCTATTTATCTGCTGTGTTAAATATTCTCTAGTATTTCCCACTGAAACTAGGGTAGCTAGTAGCTGTAGCATAGTCCAGATACAGGCTTGCTGCTTTGGGTCTGTTTGTAGTGGTTGTTTGTTCTGAGCATGTTTTCCAGGCCGTCTTGGATTGGAAGAGGCCTATCTGCACTTTAATGAGAGAGATTGTGTTGATTGGACCCTGTCTGTTAAAAGGAGGTCGGTCGAGGGCTTGCAATTAAAGTTTTTTTGTTTTTTTTTTCAAGTTTTTAGCTTCTGGTGTTTAGGCCCTGCATTTGAGCAGGTTTCTGCTTATTTGCACGTTGCATAGCACCACGCATTGCTGTGCAATTGTACTTTTCCCTTAGGTACAACTATGGCACACTAGTGTAGCCCTCATCTTTAGTGCTTTCCCGGTCAAAGAAATACTGCTAGTGAGTTGTAACCTATTAAACCACCAACAAAAAATAAATAAGTAAAACCACAGGCAGAAATATCCAACCATTGAAAACCTCCATGAACGATTCTGAAAAGACACCCCTAGTGACAACAGTCTTCAACCTAGCATTATGGACAGATGGACTACCTTCCTGCCAACCTTGCTGACTTGCGTCTCTTGAGGCAGTGTAGCAATTGCCTCATGTACACCGACAGCCCTTTACTAATAACTCACTCTAGTACAGAGTGCAAGAGATGTATCTATACCAAGAATCTTGAATCCATGCTCTCTCGCACTCAAAACAGTAACATGGAAGAGGTTGTCAACTGACCTAGCACTACTCATGCCCATAGTACCACTACTCATACACATAGTACGCATCAAACACAAAAATCTACATATGTGGATGTTCTTCCGAAAAACTTACTGAAACACCAGAGAACTCCAAAACAGAAGACTGCTACAACTAGCATAGTCCCCACAGCACCCATGACACACAGCAACACCAGTGTCTCGTCCACTAAGCCCGTAAGGCGCAACACTCAAAAACAAATTTTCTTGTCATCGGAGACTAATAGTGAGACACAGGGATGTCTCATTCACCAGGCTGAAGGAGAAAGTCATGGTCTGCTGCCTGTCTGTCCAGTGCCAGGATTCGTCAGATCACACATGCGCTCAAGTCTCTCAGTAACAAGTACCATTATGGCTCTGTCATAGTTCATGTTGGTGTGAATGACCTGAGACGTACCTGATTAGACTATATGAAGAGACATGGTTGAGCTCTCGGAGTATTTGTCCCAGACAGGTATGTCCTTAGCCTTGAGCAGCATACTACCCTCACCTAGAATGATGCCGCATTATAAACAAAAATGATTGATTTCAATAATTGGCTTAGTTTTTGGTGTCATTCAAAGGGGATTCAGTTCCTGTCAGCCTGGGAAGCCATGGATGAAAAACCTCGCTGCTTTGTCACAGACTGTTTGCACCTGGCACCTCTAGGCCTTTGGCTGCTGGCAAAGGTTCTTGCCTCCCCATTAATGGCTTTTTTACACAAAGTCTCAAAAACAACATTACCAACATGAAATTAGCCAGTCAGAACAAAATAAAGGTCATGCTGCTAAATGCTAGGAGCTTAAACCAAAAACTGCACTCCCTGGAAGCACTTCTGTCACTAGGAGATGTAGATGTCTGTGCAGTCACAGAAACCTAGTTCAGGGCCTCAGAGAGTCCCCCGGCCTTGCAAGGCTGCGATGCCTGCCACACCTTTAGACCGCAAAATGAACATGTGAAAACCAAAGAGGTGGTGTTTCTATCTATATTAGAGAGAAATTCACCTCCCGTCTAGTTAGACTGGACAACTCCATGGAGTTACTCCAAGTCCAGGTTGCGGTGGGTAAGAACCCCATTCAAGTCACAGCCAGTTACAGATCCCCCTCCATGGGTCATGTCACCTACGAAGCCTACTTGACCAAACTGGAGACGATCCCAATTTTACTGAACACTACAGTTACGGAAGATTTCAATTATCCCACCATCAACTGGGAAACCTCAGCACTTTGGTAATTCAAATGCCCTGGAACAAATTATACCCCGACAAGGGGAACAAACATGCTAGATCTGGTCCTCACTAATATGTCCAACAGGTGCACTGCCGCAACTGTCAGGCCCTCTTTAATTATATCTGACCACAAAACAGTCACCTTTGTTCACTAACACCAGAACTCACAAAGGGTGAAATCAGGCTAAAAAACTTCGCCAAGGTGAACTGTACCCTCCTAGGCAAAGGTATGAATACATTCCAAGCAATTCCCCAAGCTGGAAGTGCTAACTACATCAAAGCCTACACTAAAGCCCTGTACAATCATTTGAATAAGTGTATAAACTCAACTGTACCAGAAAGCATTGAAGCTAGAGCCTTAAGTAAAAACAAGCTGCCATGGTGGACATCCAGCATCAACACACTTTACAATAAATGCAGAAAGTTGGTGTCTGAGAAAAAAAGTAAGACTCTTAACAATGGAAAAGCACCATTCTCAGCCTCAACAGGGACATTTATTTATTTATTTAACATTTGTTGACTGGGAAAGTCCGACTAGGACAGATTCTATTTTCAGCGGATGCCCTGGGAGAAACGCTGCGGATACATGTATTTGGAATGTGAGAGGAAACTCACACAAATGCAGGGAGAGCATACAGACTCTGCACAGAAGGCACCCCAGCCGGGAAGTGAATCTGAGAACCTCTTGCAGTGAGGAGACAGTGTTAACGGCTGCACCACTGTGCTGCCCTAAATAATAATAAAACAATTTGTCAAATCCTGTAAGGGCTCCTTTAAGAGAAACGTAGCAAGTACAGCCAAGGATAACTATAAAGTCTTTTACAGCTATGTACGTAGCCTAAAAAGTAGGACCCAAGCAAACTAGGTGCAGTCATTGAATCCCCAGCTGATGTCAGTATACTCCAGGATGATCTCTCACATATCATTGACTGGTGTATTCGTCATGGTCTCAAACTGAGTACAAAGAAATGCGTCATCATTCTGTTCAGCACAATGTCCCTTCACACTGTCAAATCAATAACAATACCCTCTGTGCCCACAAATTGATAAGGGACCTGGGATCACAAGTTGACTGCAACCTTAACTTCAATCACCATGTGTCTACTATAGTAAGGAAGGCTTTTTGTGTAGCACATTATTAGTAAAGACATTGTCTCGAGAGCAAAAGAGGTTATAACCCCTCTATACTCGGCACTAATCCAGCCCATAATTATGTATAATGCACAGCTTGGCATGTATCATACAAAGCATCTGCAGCAACTGGAAAGACTTCAGAGGTTTCGAACAAAGAAGATTAAGGGGCTCCAGCATGTGCCTTACACAGACCGACTAAAGCCTCTGTCACTATACTCCGTGTCATATAGACTTCTTAGGGGAGACTTATGCCTGGCTTACAGAACAGTCCAAGACCCAAATCTAACGCACTTGCTGCATATCAGTAAGTCAAACTGGACTAGGGCTTACCCATCCAGGGACCTAAATATGGCTTGCGACTTAAATAGGACATGCTGGAGGGACAGATTTATCTGCCAGTGACTGCTGCATTTTTGGAACAGGCTACCAATTCATGAGAAGCACAGCACCTCTATGACACTTCAAGAGGAGCCTGGACGGGTGGATGGGGCATTGTAAATTCTTACCAGGGATAGTGCCCACAGCCCCCCAGAACATGTGCAGTCATCACTAAATGCAGTCTTGGGTATTGACTAGCATTTCCATGGTATTACATTGGGATGAAACAGCTAGACTTAAAATGACCTCCGGGTAAATAGCCTAGTAATCTCCTATGATCTTATAATCCTATGATCATGTTTTACTTCAAATCAATTAGCTAGTCAGGATGAGAACTTAAAGTTACTTCTATGTCTGCCATTCATTTATTTGAACTTTTAATATACTGTATTAAATTATTGTTAATCTTGCGCAGTTATGACATTATTGACTATTCTCTCTTCTTTGCCTTCCATTTTATTTTTAGTCAAGAAATTCTCTATTAGTTTCGGGACAGTCCTGCTTAGTCTATAATTTAACAGGGCCTTGTGGCAGCTCCAGACAGCTAAAATCACATTTTTTCATCTTGTTTGCTTTCTTTTCATCATTTAAGCATGGTTAGTAGACTGCACCACCACGAGAACCACAAAGATTAATTTATATTAACATGTTTCATTCTTGTAGCCTTAAATAACAGTTTAATTTTGAAAGAAGAAGATGATCTGTTCAAATACTCCTCATGTTCCTTGCCCTGGAAGGAAGTCCTAAGCCTCCTCATCCTTTTGTGCCATTCACAAAGTTGTGATTTTTTTTTTCAGTGTCCATCATGGAAAAGTTTGTGCTTTCAGTGCCTGAAGCACACACAAATTTGTAAGCATTTATTTGGTGGAGATTACAAGCAGGGATATGCACCTGCCCTTTTTGTGCTGAAAGTGGAGAACAAAGAGAAGTATTTACTTATGTACCAGTCATTCACCTCAGCCACCTGTGGAATTTAAGGGAGAAATTTCTGTTCTAGTTTGGGGGGTGGATAAAAATGTCCAGTGAGATTTGTGAGTGGGTCCTCCTTACAACCGCAGACCCTTTTCTGGAACACTGTAAAGAGGCTAAAGAAATATAAACTGGCATCAGTTGCATCCTTCCTGATGTAAGTCTTTTCTCAAGGTAGGCTCTAAATTCTTGCATCTTATCTCTTTGCTCTCAATTAGAAAAGGCCTGAGTTAATGCCTGACTTTGCTTTGGATGAAGCTATAACATTGGGATGGTATACCCCTAGCAGCCACCTTGGAAAAGGGTTATCTCAGAGTATATGCACCACAAGTCACTTAGCAAGGATGCCATATATGTAGCTTGGAATCACTTGAGTTCTGCTCACTTGGCTCTCAGAAAAGCAAATGCCTTCTATAAACCTGTTATGAAATGAAGAGGTGTCCTAATTAGGCATTCTGAAGCAGACTCCTGTATCATCTTTTTTGTCCAGTAGAGGAGCTAGAGACCACAAATCTTTTCCACTTGGCTACCAAAGAGGGAATGTGGACCAGTGAGTACAGTGGCAATCAAGTCTTCTCCTCTGACAGTTTGGGGCTTGTGTCCCTCAGCTTTTGCTGTCACCTCTCCAAGTTCAACTTCTTTCTAGTGGACCAGGCAATGGAAATGCTTTCAGCCCTGCATGAGCCTGTGTCCAGTGAGTAATGTGAAGTCTCTCAGGGTGTTTTCCACATCTTTTACAGTGAGATACCATGTTATTAACTTTGCTGATTCTTTGGCTGGGTATGTTTCTACCCTGGATGGTATGACTATGGCTCTTTGCTTAAGGAGGTAATCAGACATTGTATCCTGGATGCCTTGGTTTAAGTTGAAATTTATTCTACCAGTTTGCTTAGGACTTTTGTAAAAGTTCATATGAAAAGAAGTGGCTTTTGTTGTGGTAGAGGACCTTTTCAACCCTTTGGGATTCCATTTTTTTTGTTCCATAGTAGGCCAGTTTCCCCAAGAAGAAAAAGAAGGAAAAGTCCCTTGTTGACTGAGGAGGACCCTGAAGTATCTGTTAATCTTGTATCCCACTCCTGTGGTACTATTTGTTACCCAAGAGCATTACTCCACTGGCCCAACAGTCACACTTGTGGGTGTCACCTAGGGCTGACTGTAGTGATTTGTTTCTCAAGAGTTTGCTTCAGCTTGAACCACTGGGTTCTCACTGGGCTTACAGTTACAACCAAATCTGTGCAGTCTTAAGTGCAGAGAGGCAGCACAAGTCTGACAGTGGGCCATTTACAAAGGTGCAACATTCCACCATTTCACATTCCAGGTGAAGTGGAAGTGCTGGCAAAGTATGAGTCATTCCTCTAGTCTTATCCATGTCTCTGTGCAGAGAGGCAGCACAAGTCTGACAGTGGGCCATTTACAAAGGTGCAACATCCCAGCATTTCACATTCCAGGTGAAGTGAAAGTGCTGGCAGACTACGAGTCACTCCTCCAGTCTTATCAATGCCTCTGAGTATATTTAAGTAATTTTGTCTGGTTAGGATCCTAGAATTGGGCATCAAAGAGTATGAACTGTTTGCCATTCAGGAGAATGCAGTTTCCTACTTTTCTGCTCACTAACAGCATGGCAATCAAAAATAATACTGGATGCATACCCCATTCTTTGAAATGGGATATTATTGTATGCCTTCCTGGCACTTCCCTTGACTCTATACCCAGTTCCAAAATTCACGGAAGAAAGGGCAACATTTGTCCTAGTCACCACTTAAAGATCGAGAAAGATGTGGTTTCATGCTCTCTTTTCCCTTGCAGTACAATATATTCTCCCAATATAAGCAAGTGAAGTCCCCCATGACTGGAGCAATGACTGTACTGTACTATAAGGCCTGGCTGTTTTTGCAGACCTTCTTATCCTGATGGACCTTTTGACTGGAGCGCCAGAAGCAATGGAAGATGCCAAAAAGCCTTATGCCTGATAGACATGATCTGTTAAGTCAGATGGTTTTTCAGCTTGGTGAAGACATATCTGAGTGAAAATGCACATTATGCCACCACTGTTAGTACGCAAGGGCTGCTGACTTATTTTGGATGCCAATGGGATTTGGGTCTCAGTTATTCCATAGTTATTGTGTATCATCTGTTTGTGGCTGTCATGGCATTTGGCATAAGCAGGAAAGTGGCCTAATATTGACTGATTAAGTAGTTCCTTAAAGGGATTCTGCATGTTCGCTCACTTTTAGGTTCATTGGTAAGTACTAGGCTATCTGCCCGAGGGTGTCTATAAGCCTAGCCAGAATGTGTTGGCTTTCGCCGCCCCCTTAGATTAGTTCCCTGTGCCTCTGCCCAGCAGAGCCATTAATTCCCTGTGTCTCTGTCCAGCAGAGCCACTGCAGTGATCCCCGGGGTAAATTTTCTGTTTCCCATCTGTTCGTCAAGGTTTCTCGTGAAGAGTGTTAGTGAGGGGCTCTGCCTAATGTAGATTGGAATCCTGTTCCAAAGCATTGGGAGTCTCTGGGACAGGAATCATTCCCTCCAGCACATCCTATTTATCATTGTGGTGAGGTTTAGATCCCTAGAGTGTGTGGCTCTTGGGGATTTGTTTTTTTTTAGGTGGAGCATGTCCATCAATTCTGGGTTGGACATGGCCTTGTATGTCAGGCAGAGATCACCTCTGAGTAAGCGGTATGCAACCGAGTACAGCTGGAGTTTCTTCAGTTGGGCTGCATAGGGTATCTGTTTGAGGCCAGTAATCCTCTTGGTGAGGTACTTCTGTGGTCTTTCCAGCTGTTGCAGGTGTCTTGTAAGGTGCATCCCAAATGGGGCGTTGTACTGTATGATGAGTCTGATAAGTGATGAGTAGAGGGGCACAATAACCTCTTTTGTTCTAGATGTGAACCCTTTTGTGATTAGGTGGGCCACATAGAAGGATTTTCTAACCACCTTGACATTATGATTATCAAAGGAGAGATTACTATGTACTTGGGTCCCCAGATCCCTTATTACATTTTCTGTATTTAGGGAACTACCATGTATGTTGTTGTTCGTTGGTACCTGTGCCTGTATCAGCCAAAGAGTCAGTTATGGCCCCCAGTTTGCAGTCATCTGTGAATTGGTCAGCCATAGTCCTCCTGTGCTTGCCTGTACCTCTGAGAAGTATATACCGAACAGGAGGGGTCTCAGGACTGAGCCCTGCGGGACGCCACTTGTAACCAGTTTAGAGTTGGACCTAGAGCCTGCAACTCTCACCATGTGGGTTCTATCCGTGAGCCAACTGGCAACCCATCTCGTGACGTAGGGGTTTATGTTCAGGCTGGTGAGCTTGTCTATAATACCAGAATTAGGAATGGTGTTGAAAGCCTTTGCGAGGTCTAGGTAGGCTGTGTGGACCTCCTTTCCCTCGTCTAAAGCCTTGGTAAATGTCTCAAAGAAGTTCAACAGGTTCAGGAGGCATGATCTGCCCTAAACAAAGCCAAACTGGGTAGGGTCCAATGTTTGGAGGTTCCCAATGTCTCTGTTAATGAGTTCCATGATAATGTGCTCCATAGCCTTGCAGACCAGGCTTGTCGGGCTTATAGGGTGATAGTCCCTGGGGTCTATTGTGGCTCCACCTTTGTGGAGCGGGATAACTGTTGCTGTGCTCCACTCTATGGGTACTTAGCCTGTAGAGAGGCTGAGTTTGAACAGTGTGTTTAGGTGAGGGGTTAGTTCATTTTGGAGCTCGAGTAAGACACAGCCTGGGATACCGTCCGGTCCCATTGAAGCTGTGTTTTTGGCTTTGGATAGGGTTGTTTTAACCTGTGTGTCAGTGATTGCCGGGGCTCTACATTCTTCTGGTATGGCAATGGGCCTTTTAGGAGGTGAGAGGTGGGTGAAGGTTGCACTAAACCTGTCTGCCAGAATGTTGGCAATATCAGTCGGTTCAATGTATTTTGTGCCATTCTACACTAACTCAGAGCAGATCTGAGAGTTTCCACTTAGGTTCTTGACATAGCTAAAGAAAGCTTTGTGGTTACCTTTGGAGTCCTTGGCAATTTTTCTTCTGAAGCTAGCCTTGGATGATTTTATGAGGGATCGTAGTTTCTTGCTGATACTGATCAGGGATGTCTTTCCTTCTTGGGATTTTACTCTTTTCTGTATTAGTTTCCTCCTTCTGTTGTATAGCTTATTTATGGCAGGGGTCCACCAGACTGGTTTCCTTTTCTTGGAGAAGTGAGTCTTGGTTTTGCTTGGGATAGCACGATCCATGCATTCTTGCAGGTGCTCATACAGTGCCTTTGTAAGCGATTCTGCAGCTTGGACAGCATTGTCCTTTAGCATGGGGGCTGTGAACCTTTCCACCTTGGTCTTAAGTAATGTGAAGTTTGCTTTTGAAAAGTTTTTCACGGTCGTTTCCTTGATTGGGGGTGGGGGCAGAATGTGGATATTCAGAGTGATTAGTCTATGGTCTGACCTAACCAGTGAGGGGTTGACCTCCAATGTAGAACACTGGTCGCCCTTGTTGGTGATGACCAGGTCCAATATGTTGTCACCTCTGGTGGGGGTGTTCACCAGTTGATCCAGGGCATTCGAGTTTATAAATTCTAGGAGTCGTTGGGCAAGGGAGTTAGTACTTGAGTAGTTCTCCCAGTTAATGTTTAGGTAATTGAAATCACCCAATATTAGGGTGTTTGGTAGGACCTTCATATTTTCCAGTGTCTCCAGAAACGCGGAATGGGGGTCTTGGGCCATGGTGGGTGATCTATAGCAAGCTACAATTTGAATTGCAGTTTTGCCCAGTGCTAGTTGCACATGGATGAACTCTGAGGCATTGTGCTGTGCCACTAACCTGGAGGTGTGGGTATCCTTGATGAACATGGATACACCCCCGCCTTTTGTGTTTCGGTCCGGGTTCTGTGGCCGAAAGGTATGGTATGAGTTATAGCCTGGTAGTGCTGGGGTGCTCTCTGGAGCCTTAAACCAGGTTTCTGTTACTGCACAGATATCAATGTTCTCCATACTGAGGAGTGCCTCGAGTGCATGCATTTTGAGGTTTTAGACTTCTGGCATTGAGTAGCATTACCCTCAGTTTTTGGTTATTTGTGCTGTTTACGGTGGTGGGTTTGTCTTTTGAGCCTTGCCTAAAAAAGGCAATATTTGAAGCTTTAATAACTTCGACCATATGGTGTCGATCATATGGTATTCGAAGTTATAAAACTTCATTCAAATAATATAGACCCATATGTAATGTATGGTCAACTTTATTGCTTGCCTTATAGTTTATTTTTTTTAATTGTATTCGCAGATTGTGCTACTTTATTGTCTTAATATTTGTAACCATTGTTCAGTTTTTTTTACCTCTGTTTAATGTGTACTGTGAAGCTTTTCTCCCTGGGCCTCCACTGAAAATGGGCATACCCAGTCTGACTTTCCCGGTAATCAAATGTCAAGTAAATAAATTTGTCATTTTACACCTTCAGTGTTCTGCTGTTTTGCCTGTATACGCAGGAGGCGGGCAGCCTTTGGTATCTTGGCACTTAAAGATTCTGCCTTCTTAACGTTTCATGCGCATCATATTGATCACTGCTACAGTAACCTTAGCTATATGAGTTATGTCCTGCCAAAGGTGTATAACAGCTGACCAGCTTCCAAAGCTTCAGGGCACCTTCCACATGCTCAAACTGAGCTGCCTAAAAACACGTTTGAGCGCCAAGCCCTTCAGAGTTTTCCTGCTGTTGACAGTAGCGCTCATCTGCAAGCTTTCAAGGATTGACGGTCAACTTATGCTGCTCATTTGCTGGCAAATAAGTTCCCTTCGGGGAAAAAGACTTCTGCATTAAAAAATTGTTTAAATGTACTTCTTTTTTTGCTTAGGAAAGTTATTTTAATCTAGGAGTTTGTGTTTTAGCGGACTGTCATGGGACTTAATTGCACTTTTAAATGGGAGCGCACTTTTTTTCCGTCAGGCTAAAAGTTGTTTAAAGTAGTTGAAAACTGTCTTTTCTATAGAGAAATTGTTTTTATTTTGCTTTTTGAGGCTGACAAAGTGCATTACAATGCCTTTTACCATGTTTTTATGAGGAAAAAATATTTTTAACAACTTTAAACTTTTGCTAGCTTATGATATTCTTTTCCCTTGAGAAAGCAGCACCGTTTTCAGCTTGACCGTGGAACAAACTGACGGTCCCACTGTTGGTCCTACTTCCAGCCACAAAAAGAAAAAAGTTAAGCAAAAACAGCCTTTCCAACACAGCAAGCTAGTTATTAGCCTAAGCTGCAGGTGGATGGCTCAGCTGTGGTCAGAGCTGGTTCCTCATACCACTCATCTTTTACCCGGTATCCCTTTGTGGAGCACCTACAGCAGTTGTGGACTGAGGGTTAGCCACATCCTCTGTGGATGTTGGGGTTCCTTCACTGGGCAAGGGACAGCCACTGTTGTTGATCCTGAGAGAGGGAATGGGGAGGGCTTCCCTGTTTAGTCAGAATGTTGTGCCCATCCCTGGGGAAGCTGCTGCTGCTCCTTCTGCCTTTAACAACACTGTTGGCCCCATTTTTCCTTTCAAAACGTAACATAAAACTAAACATGTACCTACTTCTCAAATTTATCTAGACAGCAGTTTACTAGATTTGGGTTCAGGGTTTAACTCGGACAATCGAAATTAGATCCTTCTTATAAGATGCTTTCTGTTAAGAGAGAGAGAGGGAGCTACCTCTTTTCCTAAAGGGATGCAGATTCTGAATCTGGACAGGAAGATGAAGGGAAGGATGTGGGGTTTTCTCCTCAGATTTCTGATTCAGACTCAGATGAGAGCAGACAAGACCCTAAAAAGCTGACAGATTGTATAAAGTTCCTTAGTCTTTTACGTTTGTATATGTACATCCCAAATCTGACCCAACAGCTATAGCTTTAGTTTATCCTATTGGTGCTAAGCATGTAAATTCCAATCCTACACTTTCTGATGAGGATGGGGAAGTAAGTAATATGTATGGGGGAAAGTTTATGCTTCTGCATATTTGATTTTCAGAATTTTGAGTTGTCAAGCTCATTTGGTAAAAGTTTATTCTGACTAACTGTGAAAATATGAAGAAAGTTTTGTCTGCAGTTTCTTCTTGTGAAGAGAAATATACTTTCAATAGTGTAATTTTTTCCATTTTATGGGTCACAAGTCATTGTTTAAAGTCTGTCTAGGACCCTGTTGATGCTTCTTCCAGGGCTAGTACTGTTTTGAGGAGGTTTGCCAGGCTGCATTCTAAGAACCTCCCATATGATGTGAAAAATTAGATTTTAAATTCTTCTCTGGATAGAGATTTAGTTTTTGGTCCCTTTGCTTCAGAGGTATTCAAAAAGTGTAGTAAGAGGGGGTAGTCTGATACAGGGAATCTCATCAAGATGTTTCACCCCTCCTTTTCCAAATTTTCTAAGGGATTTTCTGTAACCCCTCTTCCATTTTTGGCAAGAAACAAAATAAACAATCCCAGCAAAATGTTTAAACAGACATTTAAGAAAAAATGGCAAGGGATTTTCAAAAGGAATACAGGACCCCCCCCCCCCCATACCAAGGACAGTCCAAGAAGTCATAATGACTTTTTAAAGGCCCTTTTACGTCCACAGTCTGAATCTCCACTTCTATTTTTGGCAACTGATAGTCTCAGACAGATGGGTTCTAAATATCATGTATCAAGATTACAGGTGGCAGTAGGAGGAAATTCCTGCTTTCCAGGGGGTAATTCCTCATCCACCAGACCAGACTCCTATATATTACCTTGTCCTTCAATATATGTTGTCTCGGGGAGTGATGGTGCTTGGTCCTCCCTCCCAGTTGTGGAAATGTTTTTATTCAAGGATTTTTTAGTGCCAAAGAAATAAAATGCTCAGAGACCAGTTTATGGATTTATTTTCTTCTTTCTGTATTTCTTTCCTAAACTGATTTGTGTTAGTGTCCAAATTCAGAATGCTGTCACTTCACATCCAGTTGCTCCTCCTCTCTCATTTAAGTTTCCAGGTAACACTAGGTTTAAAAGATGCTTGTAATCGCATTCCTGTTCATCCAGACTTCAGACATTTTTTAAGGTTCTGAGAGTCTGGATCACATTATCAGTTCTCTGACTTACCCTTTGGACTATCTGTGGACTGCATCAAGGTTGTTCATAAAATGTCTATCTCAAGTTACAGCTCATTGCAGGCTACAGTGTTTTAACGTTTTTTCATATTTAGACAACTTGCTTACGTTTTCAGTCTTTTTCGAAGAGTCGACAGTCTCAAACTTGGGTGAGAGATCTCTTATGCAAGCTGGGATTCTAAGAGAACATACAGAAGTTTTTTTAGTCACACAGGATTCTGTTCTTGCTAGACATCACCGTTCAAAGAGCTTTTCTTCCACAGGAAAAATGGATGTATACATAGATCTATTTCTGGGGCTTTCCTCTCAGACTTTGGTCACTGTGAGAGAATACATGAAGATTTTGGCCTCATGGTATCTATGATTCATATGACACCTTTGGCAAGACTCCAGATGAGAAAGATGCAATGGTATCTGAAGTCTCTTTGGTCCCAGCACCAAATCCATTATCATTTAATTCCCAGTACTGAAGTTTGTCAGAAGAAGAATCACTTGGTAGAGACACCGTGTCCCCAAGTCAAAGTCTTCCTTTCTCCCTTCCTGATGCAAAGCAGTCAGTCACCACATATGCCTTGGACTTTGCTTGGGGGGCAGTTTCTGGGGAGATGGCGTGAGGTGTTTGTGACACCAAGGATAGATGGAAGCACATAAATTATAAAGGAGATGCTTGCCCTGATCAAGGTGCTCAACTTGCTGAATATTTTTTGGCCCCTGCACCTCTTCAAGTTGTTGTAGACAATACCACAGTCATGTATGCATCAACAAGCAATGGGGAACCAAGTCTTAACCCCTTTGCATACAAGCGATGTTTGCTTGGGCTATAGCTTCACAGCACATTGTCACTGTACAGGCATCCTCCATCCTGTTAAAGTAGAAGTGGGTGACAGACAAGCTCAACACGACAAAAACAGACCCTGACAAATGGAAACTATTTCAAAGGGTCTTCCAAGATTTGATCCATCTGTTGGGAGTTCCTCAAGTAGACCTCTTTGCCTCCCCTCTAAACAATCAGCTGGCACATTTCTGCTCCAGGACTCCCTACAGGAAGCCATGGAAGGAAGATGCTTTTTCTTTTCCTTGAACAGGAATGTTCCTGTATAATTTTCCAGCCTTTCCACTGATATCCAGGGTACTTAAGATTTAGAAGGAATCCCCCAAGATCATTGTGGTGACTTTGTTCTGGCCCAGGCCACAGTGGTTCTCCCTTCTTTTGGAAATGACTAGGGGCAATTACCACAATTTTCCTCACAGAATGGGTTTACTCACACCAGAACAAATGTGTTTGATACACCCAACCTCAGTCAGCTTCAACTGACTGACTGCCTAAATATTGATAAGGCCTTTAATTCACTTTAGGCACCTGTTTATTGAGGATGTGTAGCAGGTACTAATGGAGGCAAGAAAGCCTGATATTATAAAATCATATATTAACAAATGGAAAAGGTTTTACCAACAACATAACCAGTACCCATTCAGGGTTAGTGTTTCTGTGTTTTACAGTATTTGTGTTAGCTACTATCCTTTGGCCTTTCTTGCTCCTTCATCACAATTCATTTATTGGCCATTTCAACATATATGTCCATGGATCCTCCTCTTTTAAGGCATTCTCATGTCAAAATGCTATTGAAAGGGATTTTGCATAAGAGACCTCTTCCTTGGAATCTTTATTTTGTATCAGAGAGGGAAACACTTGATTCATTTGAACCAGCTCATCTGACTGTCTTAAGGTTCTTAACTTGGAAAACAGTTTTACTGATTGCTCTGACCTCTGCCAAAAGAGTATCTTGAGTTGCAAGCTCTTACAGTAAGTCAGCCCTGTCTCATTTTCCACAGAGACAGGTTTCTTCGAGAACTAATCATTCTTTCCTTCTTTTATGTCTGAAGTGGTATCAAGGTTTACTACAAGTCAAACTGTCCATTTTCCTGTATCCTTTCCTGATCCTAGAAATGAGGGAGAGAAAGGATACTTCATACCTTGGATGTCCATAGACAGCCCAGATATTAACTTGACAAAACAAAATCTTTTACATGTGCAAATCAGTTAATTTCTTCTGAAGGTAAGAAGAGGCAACCTGTGTCAAAACAGACTATTTCCAAATGGTTCTCTAGGGCTATTAACTTTTGTTATTCTCACCACAGCAAAACTATTCCAGGCAGGTTCAAGGCCCATTCTACCAGTACTTTGGCTTTACCTGTGGCATTTTGGAAAGGGTTGGATTCTACAATTAATCTAGAAGCAGCAACTTGATCCTCTGTACATAATTTTACAAAGCACTATAAACTTTGATTCCTTCTCTAGGTCTAAATCAGGCTTTGCTAAGACCATTCTATAGGGTCTCCTTGACCCTTCCTCTTCTACCTCCCAAATGTACTAGGGTAATTTACTTACATAGTTAAGGCTGCTGCAGCATTGGTCAATATGATGAAGATAGTGCAGATGAGTAAGCAAACTTGCCATAACAGCAGATGTTTGAATGATCATTGCTGCAGTAGCTGCTCCCTTGCTCCATCCCCCTTTGTGTTTTTTTGATTTTGCCAGGGTGTGTGTATATTTATATACATTCTTTTCACACTTAGCTGGGTCCGCCTAGGGCTGATCCTTCCCCTCTAATTTGGCATGAAAGCTCTGCAGGGCTTGGCACTAAAACCTGCATTCCTAGGCAGCTCAGCTTGAGTTGCCATATGGTTTGAGCATGTGGACGGTGGACTGAAGCTTTGGAAGCTGCCTGGCTGTTGTATACTTGGCAAAATATAACTCACATAGCTAAGAACAATGTTGAAGCCACTGAGCAGAGCCAAGGAAAGAACTTTGTAAATCCAAAATGTTAAACACTTTTATTGCACACGAAGAACAGGACCAAGTAGAACAAGTGCTTTCGCTCGGATATTCCGAGCTTGATAAAGCTCGGAATATCCAAGCGAAAGCGCTTGTTCTACTTGGTCCTGTTCTTCGTGTGCAATAAAAGTGTTTAACATTTTGGATTTACAAAGTTCTTTCCTTGGCTCTGCTCAGTGGCTTCAACATTGTTCATAACTCACATAGCTAACGATGTCCTTAGTGTTTCACTGTTGCAGTCATCACACTTGGGTTATCCTGCCAGGGGTAGCCCTCAGTCGGCCCGAATACCAGAGACTTAGTATTTCTGCGTCGGTTGCTGTCGCTCCAGGACTGACATCAGGTCATCAGTGGTATAAAATCAGGCAGCCGACGCCATTACATCAGTTATTCTTGCCGAGGAGCCCAAAGCAGAAGCAGTTTGCACGGGTGCCGGTCAGCCGCTACCTGAGTTTTCATTTCCGAATTGAAGTTGAAGTCTTTTAAAGCTAAGTACCCTGTTGGGGATCCTTTTTTCTTGCTCCAACCGATGTCAGAAAAAGTTAACAATTGTCTCGCCTGTGGAAAGCAAGTACCACACTGAGACTTCCATTCTTACTGCGTCACCAGTTTAGGCCCAGACCACAACGTCCCTCGCTGTCGCTTTTGTGCTTTGTTCAGTGTCAGAACTATACGTCGTCGGGCCCTTATTGTAGCCAAATATTTTCACTCTCAGTCCTCGTATTCTAATATGGCTTTGGTAAGCCATCCGACTACCGATCTTCCGAAAAACCTTAGGATAAAGACAGAGACAGAGTGCACAGGTCCAAAACTGCCAAAGATGCTTCCATTAAGCTAGTCATCAGTTCTCCGGTCCTCAGTGAGGCATTTTTGCAGCCCGTGAAGCCTGCTTCTGTGGATTCGCAGGCTGTTACTGAGACCTGTTCGGAGTCCGGTATGCCACGAGACTCTTCTTCGACTAAGGATCCTGCGGATGTCTCTACCTTGAATGGGTCTGGAGCCGCTGAGCAGGCACCGTCTCCAGAGAAAGTTCTTCGCACTACCTATACTCTACACAAAACTATGACTTCTTTCACGTCTTCAGTTCTTTCTAAAACTACGGTACGAACTACGCCTAAAAAAATGACGAGCCAAGCTCAGGCACCTGCTTTCATGCCTCAATCTGAAATGCTTAAAATGGCGGAAGACCTTATTATGCTTATTAGGGTAAGCCAGGCTACCCCTTCCAAAAGAAAAAGAGACTTGTCCCCAGTAGTTTTATCTGAGCAGAAGTCCGATGACTCTGAGGTTTCTGAATATGAAGACATGCAACCCCTCTCTGCTTATGAGGATTCTGATGCAGAGGAATCCATTCCTTCTGCCTCTCCTCCCGAGGATTTTTAATTTGGTGAAACCCTACATACTTTAAGGGAGCATTTACAATGGGAATGTCAGGACAATCCTTAGTCAAAAAAGAGACTCAGGGAATTCTTAGATTTACCACTGCACAGACCTTTAGCCATTCCTCCTGTCCTGGATGTTGTGGACGATGTTTTTATGGAATCCAGTTTGACTCCTGACACCCTTCCTCCTGCTCCCAGGAAACCTGACAGGTACTACAGAGTTGCTGACTCTCACAAATTCCTTTTCAAAAATCCTACTGCTGACCCAGAGGTCATCTCCCAAGGACCTAAAGGAATTAAAGCAACCTCAGCTAAGAATCCCACCCGCTCAGACAGGGATTCCCGAGCTTTAGACAGATGGGATAAAAAAGTATACACCTCTGCAACTCTTGTTATTAGAGCACTAAATTGTCAGTTCCACAGGCTGAAATATCAGCAGCATACCATGGAACTCCTCAAACAAAAAATATCTTCCTTTCCTGCTTGTGCAGAAAATAAAGAATTACAAGAGGTTATGCATTCTGCAAGCCAAGTTTCTAAGCACACCTTGCAATGTGGCTTTGATGCCCTAGAAGCATCTTGCAGGGCAGCAGTCACTGGTTCTGTCCTTAGAAGGCATGCTTGGCTTAAGGAACAGACCTTGCCAGATCATGTCAAATCAAAATTATTAGACACACCATTGAACAAAGACTGTTTGACACCAAGGCAGAAGTGGTCTTAAAAAAGATGGAAGAAAAAGCTAAATCTATGCAGACAGTTAAAGACTTTTTACAGGTCCAGCCTCCGAGGTTCATTAGGCATTGCCCCTCCAAGCACTGGTCCTTTCTGGCCCCCCTCTAGGCCAGCTCAGCCAAGACCCTGGGGAAGCAGACCCCCCCAGACAACAGTCTCAGGGAATGCAGAGATCTAAGCAGTGGAGTTCCTTCCCTTCAAAAACAGGGAGTGCTAAGCCACCCCCTTATGGTAAGAACTCACAATGACCTTTCACCTCCACCCCATACCTCTGCCCACCTGCTTGTGCTCTTAGGAGGAAAACTCTCCTTCCATGTAAACAATTGGGCCTCTATTACCAATGGCTGATGGGTCCTCAACATAGTGTCCCAGGGATACAGATTTTATTTCCACACTCTGCCATCCCCAGAAGGGTTCCCAGATCTTCCTCCAAACCAGTGAGCAGAGGCCAAAAAGCAAGTCCATTCCCTGCTTTCCATGAGGGCAATACAGCATGTTCCTGCAGATCAGATAGGCCAAGGTTTTTATTCCAGACTCTTCCTGGTACCGAGAAAAGTGGGCACCTGATGCCCAGTCCTTAATCTATCCATTCTAAACACCTTTCTGGTGATGCCAAAATTCAAAATGCTCACCCTCCAGCAGCTTCTTCCTATGCTTTCCAAGGATGCTTGGTTAGCCACCCTAGACCTAAAAGAGGCCCACCTACACATCCCAGTCAGGGAGTCTTGCAGGAAATATCTACGTTTCAGGGCAGGATCTATGCACTTTCAGTTCTCTGCGCTTCCCTTTGGCTTATCCACTGCTCCCAGAGTTTTCACAAAATGCCTGGCTCCAGCCATTGCTTTTTGCAGACAAAGAGATATTCAGATTTACCCCTACTTAGACGATTGCCTGATTCAGGCAGTCAGGAAAAGCTGTTGCAGCACCTGACCCTTGTAAAGGACCTACTGACCTCCCTGGGGTATAGTATCAATGAAAAGAAATCAAAACTAGTCCCCACACAAAAAAATCTATTCTTAGGAGCAAGCCTGGACACAGCATCCCAGATGGCATTCCTTACTCCAGAAAAACAAGCCTACCTGACAGCCTACTTCTCTCAACTAGCCACCAGAACCCAGTTATCAACAAGGAAAATCCTGCAAACTCTAGGGTTCATGGCCTCCTGCATTCTACGCATTCCATATGTCAGACTGCATATGAGGAAACTACAATGGTACCTAAAAAGCCTTTGGTGTCAACACTCTCAAGACCTGGAAACTATCATACCTATGATACCCTGTCTAAGGAAAGATTTTCTTTGGTGGCCAGCAGCATGCAACCACAACAAGGGACTTCTCTTCTCACAGCCCCATGCCACCCAAACCCTCACCACAGACGCATCAGACTATGCCTGGGGTGCACACCTGGACAGCAGGTGCATTCAAGGCCATGGGAGCCCAAATCAAATACATCTGCACATCAACCAAAAAGAGATGCTAGCTGTTTAGCATGCCCTGACAGTTTTCAGACCCCTACTCTCCCCAGGGCCTCTAGTGATCAAAACAGACAACAGCACAGTGATGTTGTATATCAACAAGCAGGGAGGGGAACTCGCTCTTATCCTGTCTGCAGGCTCGCCATGACCCTTTGGCACATGCCCTCAGCCATGCAAATACACCTGCGAGCACAATTCCTGCCAGGCTCCTTAAACTCTCTGGCAGACAACTTAAGCAGAAACCTGCCAGACCCACACGAGTGGCAGCTAGACCACAGAACCTTCAACCTTGTAACCCAGAAATGGGGCAGCCCGAAGGTGGACCTCTTTGCCTTCCACTCCAATCATCAGCACATTCTGCACCAGGGAACCTCACAGCAAGGCCTGGAAAGTGGATGGTCTATCCTTCCAATGGGTAAACCTCTCGATCTATGCATTTCTCCCTCTACCACTCATTTCAAGGGTACTGCTCAAAATAAGGGAGGAAAAACCAAGGGCAGTCTCGATTGCCCCAGACTGCCTATGCCAGCACTGGTACCCACTGCTGCGCAGCATGTCATCCCTGCCACCATGGCACCTACCTCAGATCCCAACACTCCTGACCCAGAAGAATGGAGAATTCATGCAGCCCCAATTGCAGACCCTGAACCTGGCAGCTTGGCTTATTCCCTGACCTCTTCTCCAGCTGCCAGCCTAAGCAAACAAGTCCTGGATGTTATACGTGAGGCCAGACACCCCAGCACTAGAAAATCCTATGGTGAAGAGTGGAAAAGGTTTTGCGCCTGGATCCAGGCTAAGGGAGCTGAAACAGCACAGCTCTCCCTACCTCCATTCCTGGATTACCTAGCAGACCTACTGCACAGGGTCTGTACTTCTCTTCTATTAAAATTCATGCCTCTGCCATCTCTGCTCATTACAGCATAGAGCCACCTCTCTTCTTACACCCTTTCATCAAACAGTCCTAAGAGGTTCTAACAACTTAAGGCCACCCAGAAGAGCTCCTACCCCAGCTTGGGACCTTAACTTTGTGTTGGAAAAGCTCACCCTACCCCCTTTGAGCCTGCAGCTTCAGCAGAGTTAAAATTCCTCTCTTGGAAAACAGCCTTTCTTCTGGCCATCATTTCAGCTAGAAGAGTTTGAGTTACAAGCACTTATGGCTGTAGAGCCCTTCATCATTTTCCATGCTGACAGGGTCTCCCTCAGGACTAACCCATCCTTCATGCCTAAAGTGGTGTCCAGTGTGACTCTCAACCAATCCATTCATTTGCCCACATGTTTCCCTAACCCACAAAACAAGGGGGAAAGGATTCTGCATGCTCTAGATGTGCAAACACAGCTCAGATTCTGTCTGGATAGGACTAGATCTTTTAGAAAAACTGACCAATTGCTAGTCAGCTTCGCAGCAGGGGCAGAGGGCAAGGCCATATCCAAACAAACAATCTCCAAATGGATAGCACACTGCATCCATTTCTGCTACAAACAGCATGGGAAACCTCTCCCAAAGGGGGTCAGGATGCATTCCACCAGAGCAAACTCCACTTCTGCAGCTTTTCTCAGAGGGCTCCCCACAAGGGACATCATGGAGGCTGCAACATGGACTTCTGTTCATACCTTCACCAAGCATTACCACCTGCCTATCTTCTCCAAATCCAGGGCAGACTTTGCCACCACAGTCTTGCAGGGCATCCTAGGCAGCCCCCAGTCTTCATGACTGCCTCCACCCTTTTTCTTCAGCTTTGGGAATCAACCCAAGTGTGATGACTGCAACAGTGAAACACGAAGAACATAGTACACTTACCATAAATATAGATGTTCAAGTGTATTCACTGTTGCAGTCCTGGTTTCCCACCCTCAATCCCCCTTGTCTCTCTCTCTCTCTCTCTCTCTTTTCAGGGAATTTTTGGTGTTGGTGCTCCGGTTTCCTCCCACATCCCAAAGACATGTTGTAGGTGGATTGAACTCCCTAAATTGGCCCTAGGTGTGATTGTGTGCATATGTGTGCCTGCTGTGGAAGGTTGTGTGCCGGGCTGGCAACTCGAAACCATAAAACTCCACTGCCAGTTATGAGCGGACAGGTGATCCGCTATGGCGACCCCTTAACGGGAAAAGCCAAAAGAAGACGACTTTCTACTGGTGGTGTTCTTCCACCATAACATGCCTCCCTATTTGGGGGCTCCTGACATTTGAGGCAAGGAAAACTATTGTAGTGGCGTCGGCTGCCTGATTTTATACCACTGACGACCTGACGTCAGTCCTGGAGTGACAGCAACTAACGCAGAAATACAAAGCCTCTGGTATTCAGGCCGACTGAGAGCTACCCCTGGCAGGATAACTCAAGTGTGAAAACTGCAATAGTGAATACACTCAAACATCTACATTTATGGTAAATGTACACGACTGTACTTCACTTGGCAAGATATAACTCATATAGCTAAGATTACTGCAGCAGTGAGCATTCAAACATCTACTGTTGTATTGCAAGTTTACTTACTCAGCTGTACTTTCCTGGCTGTTGTTTGGCTGCATGTTAACGCTTTATAAGCTGACTGGTAAGGAGGCCTCTACTGTCTAGGTCATGAATACTTTCTTGCTGTCCCTTTTCTCTTGGACCGGCCTCCATGTAGTAGCTGTTGTATAAGTTCCCCTATAAGTCTAGCAGGTATATATTTACGTATCCTTGCAATTAGTGCAGGTGTCATGATGTAGTGGTTAACTGTTGTGACTACAGTGTACATGGTGCTGGGTTCAAGACCTGCAAGGGCTGTGTATTTAAAATTCCTAACTACATTAGGCAGAGCTCCTCACTAGCACTCTTCAAGAGGAACCTTGACGAGTGGATGGGTAACAGAAAATACACCCCTGGGATCTCTTCATTGGCTGTTCCTGACAGAGGCTCAGTTAATTAATCAATGGGGCGGCGAAAGCTGACACACTCTGGCTAGGCTTATAAATGCCCTCGGGCAGATAGGTTCATAGGTAGGTACTAGGCTATGTCACTAGTTACTGCTTTTCCCCATTTATTTGTCAAAAGTGCACTTGCTTAGTGGCTAGCTATGAACTAGGGGCTGGAGGAATAGGCAGACTGTACTGCCCTAGTGGGAAAGAGTGACTGCACTGCATGTGTTGGAAAAAAAATGTTGAATTGGTGTGAGAAAGATAAGTCCTGGAGTCGAGCCATCAAAGAGGGTGAAATGATTGTTTTATATTGTATGAATGCATTTGATACTTAAAAATCCTACAGTTAAAAGATATATTAACAGTTCTCTGTTCTTTTGTGTTTTAGGATAAACATGAGTACACAAGTACAATCGTCAGAGAGTGTCTGGAAACACTAGAGGACTGGTTTGACGCGGTCAACTTTGTAGATGAGGTGTGTTTTTTTTTTCACTTATACACAGTCTGCCTTACTTAAGCTTTCCAGGAGGGCATACAGAATGCATTTTTTTTTCTCTAGGATCTTTTGTGATGAGTAATGTGTTTAACTGACAAACAAGGAAGCTTATTGGAATACTTTATCCTTATTGGATATTTTTAAATGATTTGCGGTAATCCTACATGTACATCTGCACATTAGAACTTTGTAAGCATAATTTTTGTTGCTGCTATCTGACACATTTTCTACTGCCTAAATACTCTGTATCTTTACTAACCTACCCTTACTGTATTATGATTTAATTTGTTTTGAGTCTCATTAAACTATGTACTGCAGTTTGTAATCTGCCTAAGTGCATTGTGTACATTTTCCTGGAGAGTTCGTTTCAAGGCGTGCATTGAAAATGGGCTCCAACCCAAGTATAATTAAAGCAAAAAAAAATTAATAGCCTGGCACTATGATGTAAAGATATGAAAGGCCTGACTGTAAGCTAGACTTTCCCAAGTGTGAGAAGTGGCTCAGGCACAGGAAGGAGCAGATCAGAGTGTGGGAGTGAGCAGCTAAAACCAGCATTCCCTGTCTGGAATGAGGGAGCATTATGACCTCTTGTACCCATGGTTCCTAAAAGAGTGTAGTGGGAATGTCAGGAGCAGCTGTTGGGTTCTCATCCTGGCCAGGTGGGCCATATGGCTTCTCTCACTATCTAGAAAACAAATGGGCCTGGCACTCAAGGCCTCTACCATGGAAGAATGAGTGAATCATTAGGATGCATATAGCGGAGCCATCTGGTGGATCATGTGGGAATGGGGGTGGTGGGTGTATAATGTTTAATTACTGTACATGCTTGAATTTTCAGAAAAGCTGTGAAGAGTGTTTAAACGTTTGAGCATTACTCTTAGTATAGTTTTTTTTCATTAATTCACTATTTGCATATGATGCCAGTGTTTAGATACAGATATAGATAGGCACACAAAGTATGTACACCTCTCTACTGTGTGGAGGATCACCATATGATTTGTGGCACATCTTCGGGATATTGCAATAAACTGAACGACCCACTACTAGATACCCACATGGACTTTGGGAAGACATATAGACTCTGCAAAGAAGGCATCTCAGCCAAGAATTTAGCTGGAGACCAAAGCCCTGTGTTGCATCAATGCTGACTGCTTTACCACTTTGTTGTACTATTCAGTGTACATATAATTATTTAAATGTGTGTGTTCCATCAGTAATTGGACTAACCCAGTATAGCCCCTTTTCAACCTACGTGTTTGTCACACAAGATGAAGAAAAATCTTTTGTATCTTGTTAGTTTAGAGTAATCTGCATTGTACTTTTTTGGGGGGTGGGTGAGAGGAACCTGGAGTATCTGGAGGAAATCCTTGCAGTCACATGGAGACATACCTTTAAACCTCTTAGTACAAAAAAAATCTGTTCAAGGCAAAGTAATGGGGGGACAAAGGTCTAAAAATAGAGAAAAATAAACTCTCTCAAACTTTTAGGGCTGGATTCTGTAAAGTTTGTGGAATCTGGAACATTATGCTGATCTCAGCAGCAAAGTTGCAGATAGTGTAATAAGTAAATGCGGCACAATGAACTCCACATATCTCAGCACACAATGGAGTATCTCATTAATAATGACGCAGTTTATATACTTGCAAATAATCCATAAGTAATGAAAAATTGCTGTCAAAGTGGGATGTACATTAACAAAGTAGCAGAAAGAATCTCACAATCCAAGTAGCCTGACAGTCATAAGTACATGTCTATAACATAATCTCTCCAGTAAGCTTAAGGGCAGCTGCAGAATATCACTGTAAGTTTGTTGTCATTAAAATATGCTAACTATCGTTTTCGAATTCTGATGGAACCTGTAAAGTTTCTACTAAAAAAAAAAAAAATAAAAAAAAAAGGTGAAGGGCTGTCACAGCCACATCACCAAAGCTAACATTAGCTAACAATGGGTGCAGAACTTGTGTGGGGAACACAGGTAATGCACACACCCAAGGAAAGTGGGAGATAGAAAAGAAGATGTGGGCTACGGGTGAAGAAGAGGCATACACGAGGTATGCTGGAATAGGAAAAATCAGAGGGAAAGTCAGATGACATGGGCAGTGTTTATTTCTTTTCTTACAAAAAAAAAAAAAAAAAAAAGAAAACATAGGGAAAGAGAAGGAGAAGGCCATCACAGCAGGTATACCCATAGAACAAATATCATAACACATGGCAGACAAAGGTTGGAAAAAACAGTAAGGACAGGAAAGTTACACAGAAGGCAGCATCAGCAATGGAAAGTTGTCAAGCGGGGTGGGGATGCATACCAGTCATGGTGAAATGCAGAAAAACATGTCTACCTATGCACTATCACATGTTGCAAACTTTCATACCTGAATGTGCATGACCAATGTTAGATGTGTGTTGAAGGGTAATAATTAAGGATCCCAGTACACACTGAATAAATAAACACATATCATAGTAGTCTGTCAGCAGTGCAGGTGTAAGCCAGGCATTATAATAAATGAGCAAATGCATGTCTATAAATGCTAGGTGACTTCAGCAGAGGACAGAACTGAATCTCTGACCATGCATGTGAAAAACAAACAACCAAGCATAGTGCCTAACAACAGTACTGCAGCAAAGCAGAAAAATGGCTGCTAAGTACTCAAGTTGGATGTACACAACCCAAACAAAAGTGTAATGGAATGCATATATGTGACACACATGCCATTTCAAAAGCAACACACAAGTGTAGGCATATATATGTGACTGTCAGTGGCCTAAATGAAAAGTACCTGAAAACAATGTCAATACACATACACACACATGCACACCAATGATATGTTAGAATATTTGCAAAAATCTAACACTACAGTTTAAAAAAATATCAGGTTGCGCACATGAATTTCAACAATTTAGACTGGTTAACACATAAGTATAACAAGAGCAAGGATGTATTGCAAACGGTAGCCAGCAACTTGTGTGTTCTTGTCCTGCATCTGTAAAATGGCCATACATTTGACACATATTGACCATGTCAACAATGTAATACATGACAGTGGTCAGTAATTGCAACAAAGGCAAACATATCTACAAACTATGTTATGCAAATATGAAGATGGAAGTGAGGTGGACAACCTGGGCCTGCATCAGGGAAGACGATGATAAAGCAGGACAACAAAGTAAGGTTACACATTGCAAATACATGGGTACAACATACAGGGTGATGTTAAAGCCAATCCAAAATACATTTAAGCAAATGCCAAGTGTATATCACATGGGAAGACTGCATTGTGGATGTCCACCAAAATGTGCATATATGTCTCACACATGTAAAGTAATGTGCAAACATGTAACTTCAACAGACATAGGTAAGCAAAGTAAGAATTTCAATTACATACACATATAGTGTCATGCCAATGTGGAATAAACATCCGCAGATGTTTTCTCATGCACCCTGCTCATTACTGAGCAGAGGACAGTCCTGTGGGCATCATTACAGCACATCAGGGATAAGTCAGTGAATGCTCAAATGTCAAGGATATAATGGTGTTTCAGAATGGATCAGACTGTGTGCAGAAACACGAGTGATCATCAGTTACTGTGCGCAGATGTTGTCAAGAAGGTATGAACTTATGTGAATAAAGAATGAATGTGGAAAAGTAACATAACGTGAACACAGCATAATGTACTGTTACTGAATAAATTGTCCTTACAACGTGTATACATTAATGTTAAATTGGCATTCAGTGCAGTCAGAAAAGGAGGACTGTCCATAGGTATGACATACCTATATATGACCCCACATGGCATCAACATTGCAAACACATGGCACAAAACAATACATCATACTAGTGAGATAGCATGAAACTGTCATCTAAAACAATTGGGCAATGACGTGTCCTTCTGTTGCACGTACGTGATATGGCAGTACACATATCTTAACCATACCACAGTGGTAGTGCTGGACTACAGATAGCTGTTGTCTTTGAACCACCAAAAGTACCAAATACTGCAGAACCCACAGAAAAAGGAAGGCCAGTGAAAAATCCCAAACTCACTTTATTAAAACAAAAAAACAAGAAAATGCACTGCCTCGGCTATTACAAGCCTTTACCAGAGTATGCTAAACATTAATTTCTGTTGTTCTTAAATACTCCACCTTATTTAATGCACAATTAATCAATTAAAAACATCTAAAGAGACATTTTTACAAAAAACATTTCCAGTTGCATTCTTTGTTTAAACCTGCTGGACTAATTATTACATTTTAAAATAAAAGAGATTCCTTTTTCCTAAGTTGTTTTTTATGTCTGCAGTTATTAACTTGTCATTTGAAAGTTGCTCTAAAATTGTTGCTTGTATCCCTGTTGGATCCCCATGTTCCTGTAAAAAAATGCATGGCTACTGGACTAAACCCACTACCCTTTTTAATATCTCTGACATGCTGTTTTAACTTTACTGCAAAGCTCCTTTTACTTTCACCTGTATATCATCTATCACATGCACATCTTAAACCATAAATTAACCTTTCACTCACACAACTAAAGGGACCTTGTTCCTGAAATTTCTTACCATTGATGTATGGAAAATTTCTTACTATGAATGAACATACCTTACATTTTCCACAAGGAAGAGTTCCTTTTTGACTTTTACATCTTGTAGTACTGGGTAAACAAACATTGTAACATCTGTTGTCTGTTAGTATCCGTCAGTATAACACATGTTTACAGGGTAATTGTTGCAGCACTAGCTGCAAGTTAACTACCACAACACATGGACAGTTGAATGTGGAAGGAAAGTGTAATGTGTTAATTTACATCTTGCACACACTGAAACAATTAGATGTCACATAATGATATCTGCATTGTGTGCTTGCAGATGTAATCCATAATCACGCAACTACATATGCATGGACAAGAGTACATATACATTGTAAACAATTATATGGCAGTCAGCATGCTGGCAGCATAACACAATTCGAGCACACACACAGTAATTGCAGACCTGTGGGACTGCCCTGACTGGGATGAGCCTCGCGAATGATCTCTTGAGCCATTTTCCTGAATGAGTTTCTCATAGCCCATGCAGTGTCCTGGAAAAAAAACTCCCCATCATGTTTTTCATCTGTGTTCAAAACATATCAGTAACAACCTTCCAGACCTCCTCAAGATGATCGTTTCTGTTGCTCCTGGTGTCATTTCCTATGGGATGCAGCAGGCATGATGGCTTGTGCAGGTGTGGGTCCAGCATCCTCATCATTGTCATCTGAGAAATCCAGCAGTAGCCTGGCATGCACTCATTATCTACATCTGATCGGTGATTGTCCATGCTCTGTCAAGATGAATTGCAACACAGGACAGAAACTGCATATGCATACCTGATGCTACCTGTTTGCATAACATACCCACTGTGATACAGTGAACAGGCAGATAAGAGTCCTCATGAAATGTTAAAATACATTATGACCATAGTCCAGTGTACCACCATATGTGATGTATGTCAGTAGTCAAAACCATAACAATGAAAAGCAAATGTCTATCTCACCGCACATTCCCATGAAGATCATAGCTGACCTTAAAATGAAACTGATGTGCACATCTGCAGTCTAATATACATTAATTAACATCCCATCCACATGTAAGTTCTGCAAATACAAATGAGATTGAAGGTGTACTAGCACACATCAAAGTTCTTATTTAAAACACAGTTCAGTTTGAAGTGGTGCAAATATTTGCAAGTAGCAGAATTATAATCAACAGAATAGCTGCTAGTGAATGTCTCCTAATGCACATAACAGCTTCCCTATGTCACTTTATCTATAGTTATGGACATTTCCAATAAGTGAACATCTCCTAGAAAATGTGTCCATCACCAATGTGAGCAGTTCAGTCAAGACTATGCAATAACATGCATAACACAGCTTACCAGTGGAAATCATAACATAACTTGAACATTTTTTTATTGGCCAGCATGAAGCATGGCAAGCATACACGCACATGTAACATATCCTGACATTTGAATGGAATCATACCCAAGTCTGCCTCATGCCACATTAACATAACTGAAATTTGACAAACTGAAAGCTTATAAATGTCAAGATAACATTATTGTTGGGATCTGCACTATTTAATAATAATGTCTGTTTCAGTAAACTGTCCAGCTGAGTGTATGACAACATGTCATTATTTCCATTCTTTTCCCTCTTGCATGTGTTCACTGAGCAGTTATGTCTGTGTGTGAATGTAAATTGTAGTCTCTGCATGTAATGAGTCCTATGAACAGCCACCAAGTGACAATGTTAAAATGAAGACAAAGTGAGATGACCATATTGTGGAAACTATGCAAGCCAAATGACAGAAATCTGAACCAGGCAGTATAGTAATTGGCTTGACCCCCTATATCAATATAAGGAATACAACAGTAACATATAGTTGTAATGTTCAGTCGTAAACACAGCAACAGCCTGTGACACATGAGAATCTAGTATATGTTGTACAAACAGTTTTGTATGTCTGTAACTGTATGCATGACCTTTAAGGTTACAAATTTGGGTTTTAAATTTTTAAAATCAGCATTGTTTTTGAAGTATCAAAAATTAATAGCCTGGCACTATGATGTAAAGATATGAAAGGCCTGACTGTAAGCTAGACTTTCCCAAGTGTGAGAAGTGGCTCAGGCACAGGAAGGAGCAGATCAGAGTGTGGGAGTGAGCAGCTAAAACCAGCATTCCCTGTCTGGAATGAGGGAGCATTATGACCTCTTGTACCCATGGTTCCTAAAAGAGTGTAGTGGGAATGTCAGGAGCAGCTGTTGGGTTCTCATCCTGGCCAGGTGGCCAGAGAATGAATGGGCCATATGGCTTCTCTCCCTATCTAGAAAACAAATGGGCCTGGCACTCAAGGCCTCTCCCATGGAAGAATGAGTGAATCATTAGGATGCATATAGCGGAGCCATCTGGTGGATCTTGTGGGAATGGGGGTGGTGGGTGTATAATGTTTAATTACTGTACATGCTTGAATTTTCAGAAAAGCTGTGAAGAGTGTTTAAACTTTTGAGCATTACTCTTAGTATAGTTTTTTTTCATTAATTCACTATTTGCATATGGTGCCAGTGTTTAGATACAGATATAGATAGGCACACAAAGTATGTACACCTCTCTACTGTGTGGAGGATCACCATATGATTTGTGGCACATCTTCGGGATATTGCAATAAACTGAACGACCCACTACTAGATACCCACATGGACTTTGGGAAGACATATAGACTCTGCAAAGAAGGCATCTCAGCCAAGAATTTAGCTGGAGACCAAAGCCCTGTGTTGCATCAATGCTGACTGCTTTACCACTTTGTTGTACTATTCAGTGTACATATAATTATTTAAATGTGTGTGTTCCATCAGTAATTGGACTAACCCAGTATAGCCCCTTTTCAACCTACGTGTTTGTCACACAAGATGAAGAAAAATCTGTTGTATCTTGTTAGTTTAGAGTAATCTGCATTGTACTTTTTTGGGGGGGTGGGTGAGAGGAACCTGGAGTATCTGGAGAAAATCCTTGCAGTCACATGGAGACATACCTTTAAACCTCTTAGTACAAAAAAAATCTGTTCAAGGCAAAGTAATGGGGGGACAAAGGTCTAAAAATAGATAAAAATAAACTCTCATAAACTTTTAGGGCTGGATTCTGTAAAGTTTGTGGAATCTGGAACATTATGCTGATCTCAGCAGCAAAGTTGCAGATAGTGTAATAAGTAAATGCGGCACAATGAACTCCACATATCTCGGCACACAATGGAGTATCTCATTAATAATGACGCAGTTTATATACTTGCAAATAATCCATAAGTAATGAAAAATTGCTGTCAAAGTGGGATGTACATTAACAAAGTAGCAGAAAGAATCTCACAATCCAAGTAGCCTGACAGTCATAAGTACATGTCTATAACATAATCTCTCCAGTAAGCTTAAGGGCAGCTGCAGAATATCACTGTAAGTTTGTTGTCATTAAAATATGCTAACTATCGTTTTCGAATTCTGATGGAACCTGTAAAGTTTCTACTAAAAAAAAAAAAATAAAAAAAAAAGGTGAAGGGCTGTCACAGCCACATCATCAAAGCTAACATTAGCTAACAATGGGTGCAGAACTTGTGTGGGGAACACAGGTAATGCACACACCCAAGGAAAGTGGGAGATAGAAAAGAAGATGTGGGCTACGGGTGAAGAAGAGGCATACACGAGGTATGCTGGAATAGGAAAAATCAGAGGGAAAGTCAGATGACATGGGCAGTGTTTATTTCTTTTCTTACAAAAAAAAAAAAAAAAAAAGAAAAAGAAAACATAGGGAAAGAGAAGGAGAAGGCCATCACAGCAGGTATACCCATAGAACAAATATCATAACACATGGCAGACAAAGGTTGGAAAAAACAGTAAGGACAGGAAAGTTACACAGAAGGCAGCATCAGCAATGGAAAGTTGTCAAGCGGGGTGGGGTTGCATACTAGTCATGGTGAAATGCAGAAAAACATATCTACCTATGCACTATCACATGTTGCAAACTTTCATACCTGAATGTGCATGACCAATGTTAGATGTGTGTTGAAGGGTAATAATTAAGGATCCCAGTACACACTGAATAAATAAACACATATCATAGTAGTCTGTCAGCAGTGCAGGTGTAAGCCAGGCATTATAATAAATGAGCAAATGCATGTCTATAAATGCTAGGTGACTTCAGCAGAGGACAGAACTGAATCTCTGACCATGCATGTGAAAAACAAACAACCAAGCATAGTGCCTAACAACAGTACTGCAGCAAAGCAGAAAAATGGCTGCTAAGTACTCAAGTTGGATGTACACAACCCAAACAAAAGTGTAATGGAATGCATGTATGTGACACACATGCCATTTCAAAAGCAACACACAAGTGTAGGCATATATATGTGACTGTCAGTGGCCTAAATGAAAAGTACCTGAAAACAATGTCAATACACATACACACACATGCACACCAATGATATGTTAGAATATTTGCAAAAATCTAACACTACAGTTTAAAAAAATATCAGGTTGCGCACATGAATTTCAACAATTTAGACTGGTTAACACATAAGTATAACAAGAGCAAGGATGTATTGCAAACGGTAGCCAGCAACTTGTGTGTTCTTGTCCTGCATCTGTAAAATGGCCATACATTTGACACATATTGACCATGTCAACAATGTAATACAGGACAGTGGTCAGTAATTGCAACAAAGGCAAACATATCTACAAACTATGTTATGCAAATATGAAGATGGAAGTGAGGTGGACAACCTGGGCCTGCATCAGGGAAGACGATGATAAAGCAGGACAACAAGGTAAGGTTACACATTGCAAATACATGGGTATAACATACAGGGTGATGTTAAAGCCAATCCAAAATACATTTAAGCAAATGCCAAGTGTATATCACATGGGAAGACTGCATTGTGGATGTCCACCAAAATGTGCATGTATGTCTCACACATGTAAAGTAATGTGCAAACATGTAACTTCAACAGACATAGGTAAGCAAAGTAAGAATTTCAATTACATACACATATAGTGTCATGCCAATGTGGAATAAACATCCGCAGATGTTTTCTCATGCACCCTGCTCATTACTGAGCAGAGGACAGACCTGTGGGCATCATTACAGCACATCAGGGATAAGTCAGTGAATGCTCAAATGTCAAGGATATAATGGTGTTTCAGAATGGATCAGACTATGTGCAGAAACACGAGTGATCATCAGTTACTGTGCGCAGATGTTGTCAAGAAGGTATGAACTTATGTGAATAAAGAATGAATGTGGAAAAGTAACATAACGTGAACACAGCATAATGTACTGTTACTGAATAAATTGTCCTTACAACGTGTATACATTAATGTTAAATTGGCATTCAGTGCAGTCAGAAAAGGAGGACTGTCCATAGGTATGACATACCTATATATGACCCCACATGGCATCAACATTGCAAACACATGGCACAAAACAATACATCATACTAGTGAGATAGCATGACAACTGTCATCTAAAACAATTGGGCAATGACGTGTCCTTCTGTTGCACATACGTGATATGGCAGTACACCTATCTTAACCGTACCACAGTGGTAGTGCTGGACTACAGATAGCTGTTGTCTTTGAACCACCAAAAGTACCAAATACTGCAGAACCCACAAAAAAAGGAAGGCCAGTGAAAAATCCCAAACTCACTTTATTAAAACAAAAAAACAAGAAAATGCACTGCCTCGGCTATTACAAGCCTTTACCAGAGTATGCTAAACATTAATTTCTGTTGTTCTTAAATACTCCACCTTATTTAATGCACAATTAATCAATTAAAAACATCTAAAGAGACATTTTTACAAAAAACATTTCCAGTTGCATTCTTTGTTTAAACCTGCTGGACTAATTATTACATTTTAAAATAAAAAGAGATTCCTTTTTCCTAAGTTGTTTTTTATGTCTGCAGTTATTAACTTGTCATTTGAAAGTTGCTCTAAAATTGTTGCTTGTAACCCTGTTGGATCCCCCCATGTTCCTGTAAAAAAATGCATGGCTACTGGACTAAACCCACTACCCTTTTTAATATCTCTGACATGCTGTTTTAACTTTACTGCAAAGCTCCTTTTACTTTCACCTGTATATCATCTATCACATGCACATCTTAAACCATAAATTAACCTTTCACTCACACAACTAAAGGGACCTTGTTCCTGAAATTTCTTACCATTGATGTATGGAAAATTTCTTACTATGAATGAACATACCTTACATTTTCCACAAGGAAAAGTTCCTTTTTGACTTTTACATCTTGTAGTACTGGGTAAACAAACATTGTAACATCTGTTGTCTGTTAGTATCCATCAGTATAACACATGTTTACAGGGTAATTGTTGCAGCACTAGCTGCAAGTTAACTCCCACAACACATGGACAGTTGAATGTGGAAGGAAAGTGTAATGTGTTAATTTACATCTTGCACACACTGAAACAATTAGATGTCACATAATGATATCTGCATTGTGTGCTTGCAGATGTAATCCATAATCACGCAACTACATATGCATGGACAAGAGTACATATACATTGTAAACAATTATATGGCAGTCAGCATGCTGGCAGCATAACACAATTCGAGCACACACACAGTAATTGCAGACCTGTGGGACTGCCCTGACTGGGATGAGCCTCGCGAATGATCTCTTGAGCCATTTTCCTGAATGAGTTTCTCATAGCCCATGCAGTGTCCTGGAAAAAAAAACTCCCCATCATGTTTTTCATCTGTGTTCAAAACATATCAGTAACAACCTTCCAGACCTCCTCAAGATGATCGTTTCTGTTGCTCCTGGTGTCATTTCCTATGGGATGCAGCAGGCATGATGGCTTGTGCAGGTGTGGGTCCAGCATCCTCATCATTGTCATCTGAGAAATCCAGCAGTAGCCTGGCATGCACTCATTATCTACATCTGATCGGTGATTGTCCATGGGTCCCATGCTCTGTCAAGATGAATTGCAACACAGGACAGAAACTGCATATGCATACCTGATGCTACCTGTTTGCATAACATACCCACTGTGATACAGTGAACAGGCAGATAAGAGTCCTCATGAAATGTTAAAATACATTATGACCATAGTCCACTGTACCACCATATGTGATGTATGTCAGTAGTCAAAACCATAACAATGAAAAGCAAATGTCTATCTCGCCGCACATTCCCATGAAGATCATAGCTGACCTTAAAATGAAACTGATGTGCACATCTGCAATCTAATATACATTAATTAACATCCCATCCACATGTAAGTTCTGCAAATACAAATGAGATTGAAGGTGTACTAGCACACATCAAAGTTCTTATTTAAAACACAGTTCAGTTTGAAGTGGTGCAAACATTTGCAAGTAGCAGAATTATAATCAACAGAATAGCTGCTAGTGAATGTCTCCTAATGCACATAACAGCTTCCCTATGTCACTTTATCTATAGTTATGGACATTTCCAATAAGTGAACATCTCCTAGAAAATGTGTCCATCACCAATGTGAGCAGTTCAGTTAAGACTATGCAATAACATGCATAACACAGCTTACCAGTGGAAATCATAACATAACTTGAACATTTTTTTATTGGCCAGCATGAAGCATGGCAAGCATACACGCACATGTAACATATCCTGACATTTGAATGGAATCATACCCAAGTCTGCCTCATGCCACATTAACATAACTGAAATTTGACAAACTGAAAGCTTATAAATGTCAAGATAACATTATTGTTGGGATCTGCACTATTTAATAATAATGTCTGTTTCAGTAAACTGTCCAGCTGAGTGTATGACAACATGTCATTATTTCCATTCTTTTCCCTCTTGCATGTGTTCACTGAGCAGTTATGTCTGTGTGTGAATGTAAATTGTAGTCTCTGCATGTAATGAGTCCTATGAACAGCCACCAAGTGACAATGTTAAAATGAAGACAAAGTGAGATGACCATATTGTGGAAACTATGCAAGCCAAATGACAGAAATCTGAACCAGGCAGTATAGTAATTGGCTTGACCCCCTATATCAATATAAGGAATACAACAGTAACATATAGTTGTAATGTTCAGTCGTAAACACAGCAACAGCCTGTGACACATGAGAATCTAGTATATGTTGTACAAACAGTTTTGTATGTCTGTAACTGTATGCATGACCTAAGTACAGTTGTCATCAGTCAGTAGTCTGCAAAATAACAAGGGTCCCATTCAGAAGCCTGGTTCTTCAAAAAGTCGAGACCATTCGAGCGACTTTTCTGAAAGTCAAACCTTTTGAATGGAGATGGTGGTACAGTGGAGATGGGGGAATTTACCCTTTTCCCCACTGTAGTATGATGTCTGAGTTGGTATATATAATATGCAGGGCATGTGGTGGGGCTTGTCCCCCTGCAGTTTATTTTATTTTACATTTGTTTACTGGGAAGTTCTGACTGGACACAGGTCCTTTTTCAGCGGAGCCCCGGGGAGAAAAGCTCTTAATACAGTTTATAACTTTTACATCTGACAGTTTTGATAACATAAGACACTTTGATATAGGTAGTAACAGTGCACAGTAGTGTGATAGTAATTGACAGCATAAAAGCTAGATACGACAGCATAAAAGCTAGATACATTTACATGAAGTATTTAATTTCTAACTTATAACAGTTTATATATGTTCTAAATTGTGAATAGATACATATTTGGTATACCATGCAGATTCACAGGATCTCAATGCTAAGGATGTAATGCAAGTTGACATAAAATGTGCGGTAAGGGGATATTGAAAGTAGAAGAGAGAAGGAAAAAGGTGAATTAGTGTGGGTAGTAGTAGGTATTATTGGCATAGGTATATATCTAAGATATAGATTTTTATTGTTTTCTGAAGTTAGACTGTCCAAAAAGTTGATCACATGGTCTTGACCATATGAAATTCGACTTTTTGAAAAGTTGAGCTTCTAAATAGGATCCATATGCAAACATCCCAATGTTGCTTGCTGATTATGAGATGTTACAAAGAAATGCCTATCTGCAAGTATAGGATACGGATATGTTGTAACAAAAACACCCAAGGTGTTGTAGACAGATGGAACACCAGTGTTGAACTGAAGGGCATGCCGCACAATCTGCAAAGGGACAGTGTGAACACTGATACAGCAGACAGGCATTCAGCCTGTGAATAGGCAGACTATGTACAACAGTGTGATCACTGGGAAACACACCCACACATGCAAATGTGCCAGCACATGCAGTATAAGCACCAGTCAAAGCACTACAGTCTTGTATGTAAAATATCCACCTCAAAATATGTGTGACAGATCCACAAACCTGACTTTCATTTAGTTTTTGAAATGTAGGCCACAGCCTATCTTAAAATAAACATGGTTTGCTGCTAAATGATATTTCAGCATATTTGTATTTCAATCAGACTTGTAAGCACATGCATAGTGTGATTATTGCACTTACCTTACTGATGCATGATGGGTATTCGAGCATTCTAAGCAGTATATATGGTAATGTAAAAATACGGGCCTGTAAAAAGGATCAGATGCATTTTATTTAGCAAAACAGAAAACTTAAGCAACATACTGTTCTCTTTCCACTGCTCCTGAAGCCTGTGCATCCGCTTGATGCACAGTGCACTGTTTTGGATTCTGCCCTCATTGCCTGAAAAAAGAAAAGAGCAGCTATGAATGATGTAGTCCTCAAATAACAGGAATATATATTGCTCAGATCAGGTTCTAAAAAAAAAAATTACTTTTGAAGAACATCAGAGAATCACCATGTACATTTTGCAGTGTTGGACACAGGCTTTTACATCTTTGAATACATTTGAACACAGATTGAAGGACATGAGATTCCAACCTGCAACTCTAATGTACATTTGCAGTTTATCCCTGACACCTATCTGCCTAGCTGTTTTTCAGACATGTAACAGTCTGCTGCAAGCTTTGTAAACAGCCCTGCACTTAGACATGCTGTTAACAGAACACTACAAATTAAGATGTTCATAGGAATTCGACAAATAACTGAGTTTATTTGTAACTATGCACAAAATAAACATTAATATCAATAAACAGTTATGTAAAGAATATTTGACAGTGTGTGAAATAAACAATTTAATGATATGTTTCCCCTATATGGAGTTGAACCCACAGCATGCCAAAATATAGGCATTCTGTCCACTTTTTTTATAAGCCGAGCTGACAGGCAGCACACTTTTCTTGGCAAATCAGTACTGTGTGTGTACTCATATTGCTACAGATAACAGATGAATATGGAAACTTTTGGCACTTATTGGCCATTATAATCTAAAGAACTAACAACTATCAACACGTAACTGAAAGCGTGCGTGTAAGCAGTTGGACAGGCATTCCTCTTGGCTTAAACAAACAGGCCTGTAGTAAAAATAGTTCACTTTATTAAGAGGAATGAAGTAAAGAAGTTATTTGAGTTACTTTTCACACATATACACATAGAGTTGGTAGTACTTTCATAGTGTAATGTATAACAACGAATTGCATATTTGTCAGTGGCCTAGATGGTATAGGCATCAATGGATGTGTGAAAGGATGATGTTATACATTGGAAAGTAGATGTACAGCTACAGTGTTCAATATTATGTATATTATAAACATTAGTAAATAAATTAACTGCATGGGAATAAAACCCCTCCTTATGGAGAGCAGTCACCATGTCTTCTTAATTATCCAGATGAGCTAATTGTCAGAACAGCTACTTAATGGTTATAAAAGCCAGTTATCTGATATATTTGGGACACAGCTATACCTCTAAATTCTGTATGAATGCTCAGGCATACATAGGATTGTGACACTGTAAGCATCCACTGGCTGTCTCCACACTTCAGCGATCCTCAGATGAAGCTCCTCTGCATCTGTGCAGTGCAGGTCATTATAGTGGTGGCGAAACTGCACTTCAGGCTGGTAGATCCCTGTATGTCATCGATGCTCTCTTGCAATCCAGTTCCAAATGTCACATCACAGATTTTCCTTGGCCTGGCTCTCATCTGATGCTCCACTCCAGCATAGGCTGTCAGCATCTGGGTAGTCTCCTTCCTGGTTCAATTGGGTGCCCGGACACGTTGAAGTCTCCTGAAAGTAGCCAACATCGCTATAATGTTGAAAATCCATTAGAAAATGTAGTAAGATTTAAAAATTTCTCACAGAGGTCCCACTCAGTTCACAGGTAGCAGTGGTCTGATCTATAAATTTATCAAAATCAGTATTTAAAAGTGGTACTTGTGTCATGTTTTCATTTCATTGGAAGATAACAAACACGTGCTACACATGGTACCATTTATTGATACCTATTGGGTACTTGCGTGGAGCACCTTCCTTTTACTCATTAATGTTCACAGGTGCACGTTGTTCTGCACAACACCAGGGAATAGCAGATGAGTGTCTCTATGCAGTGTTACTGTGACCAGTTCCTGTTATTGCCTCAGCCCTACGTTACAGCACTGCTGTTTACTATCATATTGATATTTTCCTAACATTGTACACTACAAGTGGGGGCCTGAGCTGTGCAAGTGCAAGTACAGACAGACCATGTATGCTACCTCAGAAGGTTCATAGTTTGCAGCACTGTGTACATCTGGCCAACAGGTGCAGCATCCGTCATGAGTATCCAGAGCCCTTGTTCCTGTGTTGTATATGTCATGCTGTCAGTATAAGTTACCTGTGTACATGACTGCGTTGTCTTACTCTTTACTTTACCACTGCAGGATCCGCAGTACAACACACACACACACACACACACACACACACACACACACACACACACACATACACACACAAAACAGAGGGAGTCTGTCACTGGTATGCTATTACCTTTCATGCATATCATTGCTGTTACTCCTGTTGTCCTCCATTAATACTGTGCCTTCTATCCATTTATTGGACAGACTGCATTATCATCAAGTACACAAACAAGTGGTATGTCTGTGTAATATCCAGTGTATGTTTAACTGTTCAAGTGGTCTTTGCTGGCAGTGGTGTGATTAATAGTGCTGACGTTGTTTCCCTATAATAGTTAAAGTTCATCCCTCTTCTACCATGCCCACAAGGACTTGTCATGTGTGTGTTATGTTTGTATTCATAGGTTCATAGGTAGGTACTAGGCTATCTGCCCGAGGGCATTTATAAGCCTAGCCAGAGTGTGTCAGCTTTCGCCGCCCCATTGATTAATTAACTGAGCCTCTGTCAAGAAGAACCAATGAAGTGATCCCAGGGGTGTATTTACTGTTACCCATCCACTCGTCACAGTTTCTGTTGAAGAGTGTTAGTGAGGGGCTCTGTCTAATGTAGTTAGGAATTTTGTTCCAAAGCATGGGGAGTCTCTGTGACAGGAATCTATCCCTCCAGCATGTTCTATTTATTGTGGCGAGGTTTAGCTCACTAGAGCAAGTGGCTCGCAGTGACTTGGATTTTTTTAGGTGGAGCATGTCCATCAGTTCTGAGTTGGACATGGCTTTGTAAGTCAGGCAGAGATCACCTCTGAGTAAGCGATATGCCACTGAGTGCAGCCGGTGTTTTTCCAGTCAGGCTGCATAGGACATATGTTTGAGGTCAGTAATCCTCTTGGTGAGGTACTTTTGTGGTCTTTTCAGCTGTTGGAAGTGTCTTGTGAGGTACATCCCAGATGGGGCATTGAACTCTATGATGGGGCAGATGAGTGACGACTAGAGGGGCACTACAACCTCTTTCTTTTTAGATGCGAACACTTTAGTAATTAGATGGGCTACATAGAAGGATTTCCTAACTACTTTGGCAATATGATTGTCAAAGGAGAGATTACTATCTACCTGGGTCCCCAGATCTCTTATTACCTCTTCTGTATTAAGGGGGCTGCCATCTATGTGGTAATTCATGGGTGTTTTGTTTTTCCCAAACGGGATGACTAAGCATTTTTTGGCATTTAGCTTGAGACCATGACTTTGACACCAGGTGTCCGTCTCAGTAAGGCCCTTTTGGAGAATGTTCGTGTCAGCGTGAGAGTCAGTTATGGCTCCCAGTTTGCAGTTATCGGCGAACTTGGTTAGCCGTAGTCCTACTGTGTTTGCCTGTACTTCTGAGAAGTATATGCCGAACAGCAGGGTCCCAGGACCGAGCCTTGTGGGACACCACTTGTGACTGGTTTAGAGTCGAACCTGGACCCCGTTATTCTTACCATGTGAGTTCTGTCTGTAAGCCAGTTGGCAACCCGTCTCGTGACGTAGGGATTTATGTTCAGGCTGGTGTGTTTTTCTATAATTCCCGAGTGGGGAATGGTGTCAAAAGCCTTGGCAAGGTCAAGATAGGCTCTGTGAACCACCTTCCCCTCATCTATGGCCTTGGTGACTGTCTCAAAGACATCAGCCAGGTTTAGTAGGCATGATCTGCCCTTAACAAAGCCGAACTGGGTGGAGTCAAGTCTTTGGAGGTTCCCAATGTCTTTGTTAATGAGTTCCATGATGATGTGCTCCATAGCCTTGCAGACCAGGCTAGTCAGGCTTATGGGGTGATAGTTACCAGGGTCAGTTGTGGCCTGTCCTTTGTGGAGTGGAATAACCGTTGCTGTGCGCCATTCTATGGGCACGTAGCCTGTGGAGAGGCTGAGGTTGAACAGTGTGTTTAGGTGGGGGGGTTAGTTCGTTCTGTATTCATCACATGTGTCATGTATATTGGATAATTAACTTAATTGTCAACTCGCTGTTATATAGATTCTGTGGCCCATACACAGACAAGACCTAATGGTAAGCCAGTATTACCTGTAACATTGTAATGAGATATATGTGTCATATATTTTATTCATTGTAATGATATACAACCTGTAATGTAAGCACATTGTCTTGATCTGTCATCTGTCTCTTATTTTAGCACATCATCTACCTGTATCCTTCATTTGCCTATTCACTATTCACAATGTGGGATCTAATGTACCTCAGTATGGTAGCATGGCCTGGGCACATAGGACAGAAAATGATCTAAGGGAAGGGTTACTTGATTTAATAGAGATGGATAGGTATATTAAGATCAGTGAAAGAACTAGACTGCAGAAAGTCAGTAAGACCCGAAATGTTAGAAGTCTGATAAATCAAATGAACACAGTAATCAGGACTTTTCCTAGAAATTCATGCAATATGACATAAGTAAATAAGATGTAGTACTGTGCGGATAAAATGTTCTTATCTCAAAAATACTGGGCAGTAAGGGAAAGGAAGGGAAGAAGTCATATAACATCATGGAAGTATTGAATAGAGAAAACTATGCAGCATTTAAGATGAGAAGTGTCACTGTTAGAAGAATACAGAAGAAGGAACAGATCAACAAAAATACTTAAAAGGATAGACGTGATAAAAGCAACACTATTAACACAGACCAGGATCTATAGTACACTGTTGCAAATAATTAACTAAAGATATCAGCACAGGCTGAAAAACCTAGAAGATAATCAGATAAATATAAAGGAAAAGTACAAAATAAGCAATTTATTGAGGATCCAAAAAGTTTTATAGAGAATTGTGAAACGAGGCAAAAGGAACTGAAACACCACAAAAAAAAAAAGAAATAGACACATTTTGGAGAAATATCTATGAAGCCCCTGTGGAACATAACAAAAATGTTGAAGAAGTAAAAAAAAGAATAAGAAGTTCAAATGTACAGCATATGAAATGGGATGAATTAACAGCCAGAGGAACTGAAACAAAATTAAGAAAAGCTCCTAACTGGAAAACCCCAGGCCCGGATGCAGTACCTAACTTCTGGCTAAAAGTATTAACATCTTTACATGAAGATTTAGCAGTGAGTCAGAACTATTAATAATGCACACCCAAGACAGATGCCAGCCTGGTTGACAACAGGCAAAAACAATACTACTCCTTTAGAGCAAGCCAGCAAGCTATCGTAAAAATTATAGACCAGTAACTGTCCTTCTGATAATGTGTAAGCTGCACACTGAAATTGATGTAGAGTTTTTAGAAGAAAGCTCATTCATGGCAGTTGAACAAAAGGGTAACAAAAGAAAATCCTATGGAACAAAAGATTGTTTGTTGTTAAACTCATGAAGAATTTACAGTCATACTTAAATATGTTATCAATACGTGTATGAATTGCAAAATGAGTCAATTCTGGGCACATTCCTCATGCTCCAAAGAGCACTTCTGGCCTAATGTCAAAGACTGAAACAATACTAATTTCATGAACTGTAATCGTAAGTTGACTTATGAATGGGGTCCATTCCCATTGTGGTATTAGCAACCCAAAAGACTTGGAGAAATTAAACCGACATTGATATGGTGATACAGTCCAGCCAAGATGGTGACAGTCATGTGGGTATGTCTGTAACCTCAGATATGGAGGAAAACTTGTCCAGCCATTCTGACAATGAGGGGACATCAGATGATGGACAGGATGAGGCCTGTGAACAGCAGATCCATGTAGAGACTGCTGTTGATGTTGACAGTTCCCCTCAAGACATTCATACTGCCCATCACAGTAGAAGTAGGCATGCAGCTGCTGTGCAGACACATGTCAGAGGGTGTCCACCCACTCTTAACAGGCAAATGAATGTTCCCAGCAACGTCATGGATATGACATCTGTGTACTTGCCTATGTCACAGATCATGTTGCACACCAGCTTTGTGTGCTGTATGAAGAAAAGGAGCACAGACATGGGGAGGTAATGGCATCATTGACTACACAGAATGAAAATATATTGTCTGTGGCACTGTCCATAGAATCCCTGGCCTCTACAATACTACAGCAGTGCTGTAGTACAAGCAGGGTTCTGCATGCTCTGACTCTACTCATTTGATGGTCACATGAGAGAGGCAGGCCCCCCTCTCAGCAGAACCAACCTTGCCCAGTGAGCATCAATGTCTGTGCTCCAGTGTGCACACACTTCCACTGCTGACCCATCTGCTGTGAGCCTAGCAGTTATGACTAGACAGTCAAGTTGCAGTCATGCTTCTTCACCTCGACATGCTGGCATCACCCCTTCAGTCTCATGTGTGGAGCAACCTGGGCCAAGTGTTCCATACATGGTAGAAGCAAACCAGACCCTTGTGTGATCTGTCAGCATGGGCACCTTAGACTGCATTTGAGCAATACAAACAGTTGATTTTACTCTGTCTGGTAGTGTCATTCTTACCTTGTGATGATGATGGTTGCTGTGCAGAACGCTGACAATGTTTTCTGTGTTCATTGACAAGTCTGATGCCATGGGAGTCTGACAGTTTTACTACTTTATTCATACTTTACTGTGTTATATTTGGCTTTTGATGCTAACAACAGTTCAGCATTATGCCCTGAGTTTTTACCTACTTTTTATAGTGGACAGATAGGAAGGTGTTGCACTGTGTGTCCCTTATTGTGTGCCATGCACAGCTACAACAGTATGAGTCTGCATGCATACCTCTGTCATTTGTGCCCTGAGTTGATGATCCCTGTTATAGATTTGTATATGTTCATAATGTTATATGTTGTGATTCTGTTGTAGCTTGCGTGTAGTGTGTACATCTAGTGAGTAATTGCCATTAGATGCAGTCCATGCAGCTGTGGTGGGGCAACACTTGAACATCGATGTTTAATCTGTGTACTTCTGTACATGTGGCTTGTCATGTCTCAAAGTTGTGGGTCAGCCACTGCCATGTTGCCTGGGCCTGCACTTGTGGTCGCACCCTATGTTGCCTTCCCCCATGTTTCTTCTGCCCTTTATGCTCTCCTGCTCCTCCTCTGATACTTGCAGGACGTCATCCTCCGACATCTGGTGTTTTAGGGTAGTTCACCCACAACTGCAGCTGGAAGACCGCCATGTGCTCTAGTTAGCATGTTGTATAGGGTCTGTATTACGACGCAAAAAAAAACCCTTACAGCAAACACCACTTTGTTGACACGTATTCAGCGAAATTCACTTCCATGATTCACTGAATACTTATAGGGTAAACAAATACTTGCCCCTCATCCCAACGGAACTAAATCTTGCTAAACCAATCCCACCCATGTAGGGGCTGCACCCCCTCCAACTAAATATACCAACTGCAAGATTGCATTGCAGTGGAGAAGATGGCAGAATTGAGTAGTTGGCCAACTATGTCTTTGCCCTGTAAATATTCAGTGAATCGTGGAAATGAATTTTGATGAATACGTGTTGAAGTGGTGTTCACTGTAAAGGTTTTTCAGCATCATAATATAGATCCATTGTATAGCATGGCACACACTGTTATCATCTGTACTGTCTTCTTAGATGTGTATTGCACTGCACTCCTGCATGTGTCCAGACATCTGAACCAAGCTTTCAGTACACCGAACACATGCTGTATGATATTTATTGTTGTGTTTGTTTTATTGTAGGGTTCCTCTGCAGGGTTTGATGGTTCATGGTACGGGGTCATTAGCCTCGATTCAAATGGATAACCACAGTCATCCGCTGTGGGGGGTAAACACATATGTTGTCAGCATGGACATTATTGGGAAGGATGTCCTTAGCTTACATCCTGTCTGTGTTCTTGCACTTACCTGTAGTAGTCCCCTCAGGTATTTCACCTTGCTGGAATGCTGTCCTCAGACCACTTTCCCCTCCATATGGCAGCTTAATGGACACTTCCAGAGTTGTGTTGCAATGAGGTTTGTTATGCTGCCATCTGCTGCACACACAAACTGGCAGTTCAGGGATGGCAGCCCTTTTTGTTTATATATCAGTCTGATTCACAATGAACTGGGTCTTGATAGGGATGTGTGTGCAATCTGTTGCACCAAATACATGGGGGAAGTTTGAGATATTGTAGAACTGGTGCAGTACAGTTCTTTGCTCCATGGGTGTTGGATGGAAAGTGTATGTAGTTATCCACATTGCTGCCAGGAATTTTGTCAGAATACGACTGGCACTGTCTGTGACATCCCCACAGCATTCCCAATGTATTTTTGGAATGCCCCAGATGCAAGTACATTCAGGCTGAGAGACACTGATTTCAAGGGGGATGGTGTTTCAATGCAGGGTAAGCACAGACGTGTGGGGCAGTCATGTTGCCAACAGCCTGCACCAGCTGTCTGTCTAGGTGGTACCTGTCAATTATTTGTTGGTCTGTCAACTGGTTTAATTGCAACCGTGTTCGTAATGTAGCTGCTGCTTCTAGGGCACACAGCCACATCCTCATTCATGGCTTGTATGACTGTAACCTTTTGCAGTTCATTAATTGCAGGTTGCATTTTTCTTTTATTTTTTGTGTTATTCTTACAGAATACAACAGAATCCATAGTAGTAGCTTCCATTCCTTGTGAGGCCATATAGCATACACTAAGGATTTTGAAAACAGTGTTGCAGTTTGTTGCATTTAAGTTGCATTGGGCGGACATAACGTGTTTTAGAATATGTTAGGTGTGCACAAAATCCGTACTTATCCTACACTGAATAGCTAAGTACATGGACTGCTTTCAGTGTGCCTTCTGAAATTGCATCCGCAGTTTGTGTGCTAAAATCTTCCTTCAGTGTGCTGTGCTTTCCGCAAATAGCTTTTAGAATCCAGCACAGAAAGTTGATAGCATAATAAATGTTGTGTTAGCATGCATTTTCTGAATGATATGAAGTCTGAAACTCAAATATCTGTCCTTACGTAGTGATAAGAGTCCTCAATAATTTGTCAGAAAAAAAAACATCATTTTTATTAGGCCAAAAATATGTGGAAAAAATCTAGACATTCTCTGAAAATCTGGATATTAGAGAGGTACAAGGAGAATATGCCAAAACCACACAGGCAGCGTACCAGATGTCAGGACTTGAATCCCAGACCTTGGAATTATTAGGCAAAAACTTCAACCATCTTTTTTTAACACCTTTATTGAAATATCACTTAAGACAAAGGCACACATACATTAATAGAAAGAAAGCAAATCATATTAACATTTTTCCATTTACCCTCATTATACATTGCATGTTCTGTTTATAACTGTCTTTCAGTCCAACATTACATAAATCACCAAATCCCCTGCCTTTCCTTAAACCTAGACTCTCACTCCACATTCCTAAGCACCCTGGAATCTATCAAGGTCCAACCCAACACTCTCATACTAGGAGACTTCAACTAGCCCTCCATCAACTGGGAAAACTACTCAAGCACCAATGCACTGGCCCAACGCTTCCTGGAATTCATCAATTCCAATGCCCTGGACCAGCCCATTCTTACCCCCACTAGAGGAAGCAACATCCTTGACCTGGTTATTACTAACATGGACAACCATCGCTCTACACCAATAGTTATTTCCTCCCTGGTTAGATCCGACCACAAACTAATTTCCATGGAAATCCACATCTCACCTACACACACCCCCCCCGCAAAGGTATCCACCATGAAAAACTTCTACAAAGCTGACTTTGAACTCCTAAAAACAGAGGTGGCTAACTTCATGGCACTCTTGCCAATGGAAGATAGATGCATGACTGCCGAATCATACACCAGTGCACTGTACGAACACGTACATAAATGCATGGAACTAGCCATAGCCAACAGAACCAAGATCCTCTTCTCCAAAAAAAAGGAAGCCAGTCCGGTGGTCCCCTGCCATTAATAAACTCTACAACAGAAGGAAGAAATTGTTGCAGAAAAAGGTGAAGTCCCAAGACTGGAAAAATTCCCTTATTAGCCTCAGCAAAAACTTGAGATTCCTCATCAAAACCTCCAAAGCCAGCTATGAAGCCAGAATTGTGGCAGACACTAAAGTCAACCACAAAGCCTTCTTTAGTTATGCCAAGAATCTCCATGGCAATACCCAGATTTGCTCTGAGTTACTGCACAATGGTACCTTGTATACTGAGCCAACAGATGTTGCCAACATACTGGCCAACAGATTCAGTGCCATCTTTACCCCTCTCTCCCCCCAAAGGACCATTCTCATTACTGGAAGAATGCCAGGTACCCTGCATTACTGCAGCACAGGTTAAAGCTGCATTGTCTAAGGCCAAGAATACAGCTTCCATGGGACCCGACAATATCCCTGGCTGTGTTCTACATGAATTACAAAGTGAACTGGCACCACATCTGTGTGCTCTGTTCACTCACAGCCTCACCTTAGGCTTTGTCCCTACCGAATGGTGCACTGCTACAGTCATCCCTCTCCATAAAGGAAGAGTGACTACAGACCCTGGACATTATCCCCCCATTAGCCTGACAAATCTGATATGTAAGGCTTTGGACCTAATTAACAAGGATATAGGGAATCTCCAGACTCTAGATCCAACGCAATTTGGTTTTGTGAAAGGTCGATCATGCCTGCTCAACCTGGTTGACTTTTTTGAGTCAGTCACCAGAGCAGTGGATGAAGGTAAGGCAGTTCATACAGCCTACCTCGGTCTGGCCAAAGCCTTTGATACCATTCCTCACTCAGGAATTATGGATAAACTTACCAAACTAGGCATCAATCCCTACATCGGTAGGTGGGTTGCAAATTGGCCCAGCTAGAACACACACTGTGAAAGTACAGACTGCTGACCAGTCACGAGTGGTGTCCCACAGGAATTGGTCCTGGGTCCTCTCCTGTTTAGCATCTACTTCTCTGTAGTCCAGACCAACATGGAGGGACTCTGGCTTACCAAATTCGCAGACAACTGCAAGCTGGGAGCCATTATCAACTCCCCAAGTGATGCAGACATCCTTCAGAAAGGCCTCACTGAGACCAGTGACTGGTGTCGAAACCATGGCCTTAAGCTTAATGCCAAAAAATGTATCATCATCCCCTTTGGGAAAAACTCTGTTCCCACTAATTACCACATTGATGAGAGCCCACTGAACACTGAAGGGCGTTATAAGAGATCTGGGGATATAGGTTGACAGCAACCTCTCTTTCAACCACCGCAATGCCACTGTGGTCAGAAAGTCTTTCTATCTGGCACATCTCATTACCCAAGGGTTTTGCATCCAGGAAGAAAGAGGTCATCATTTCTCTACTCTTCCCTCATCTCTCCTGCAACAGCTGGAGAGGCCACAAAAGTACCTTACAAAGATGATACTAGGCCTTAAACACATGTCCTATATGGACAGACTCAAAAATACTCCAGCTATTCTCTGTTTCATATCGTATACTAAGAGGCGATCTCTGCTTGACTTACAAAGCCATTTGTGACCCAGCTCTGTTAGAAATGCTACCTCTAAAGAAATCCCAATCCCACCGCACCACACACTCGAGAGACCTCAGTCTCATTACCACAATCAACAGAACATGGTGGAGGGACAAGTTCATAACCCAGAGACTGCCCATACTATGGAATAGACTTCCCATACATGTCAAGCAGGACACTTAACTAGCCCTCTTCAAGAGAATCTTGATGAGTGGATGGGAAATAGAAAGTTCAGCCCCGGGGATCACTCCAGTAGCTCTACTTGATGGAGGCACTGGGAACTAACGATGAGCGGCACAATTCTAGGGCACTTTTGTGGGCTAGGCTTGTAAAGACCCCAGGGCCATTAGCCTAGCACAAACCTATGAGCAATTAGCCTGCTTGCATTGTTCCCACAGATTTCATTTATTTTGATGGAATTTGCTCCTTCCCTTTTCTAAAGATCAGTCTTCCAGTGCTTTTATCTATCTAGTAGGCAATCAGATCTTGTGTCCCAGCTCAAAATAAAACTGTCCTTAGTTACAAATCTTTGCGTTCCCAATAATTCTGAAGAGCACTCTTTAGAGCTTTCTTTTAATCTGCCAACTAAAATCATGGTGTTGTTTATCTCTTTCTTCCCCATCACACCGCCGTTTGCTATCTACCGTGAGGAAAAATTAATTTGCTTCAAATACCTTGTTTTTTGCTAGTTTTCTCCAGTAAATTCCAGTCCCCTATTGCCTGTTTTCTGTACCCCTAATTGCAGTCATTCGTATTGACAAAATCTCCTTTCTGCATTCACATGTTGGCTTAGTTCTTAAAGTATTTTGTGCAACTTTATGAATATAATAATCTGTGTGATGGTTATTATCCTTATGGCTCTACATCCAAAACCCCACTCTCTTTTGTATTTCTTGAAAATATCCCTTTAAATCCGATAACCGTAAGCCATGTTGTTTATTGGAAGGATCATTTTATCCCACGTAACACTTTCCCCTTTTCCTTTCCAGATACATTCCTCCAGCTCTATATTAATTGTTGTCTACAACTTTTCCTCTGGTTGATAAAAATATGCCTGACCTGTATGTAAAACTAATATCCGT